>NW_007247430.1:185000-215718 GCF_000164805.1 Carlito syrichta
GGGAATGGCCACTGCACTCCAGTCTGGGCGACAGAGTGAGACTCCAACTCAAAAATAAATAAATAAATAAAAATAAAAGCAATGGGCATGTTCCATGCTCTCCTGGCTCTCCTCTACTTCTCAATCCCCTACCTTCCTGACTCCCTCATATTTCTTCTTCCTGGAAATGTTTGTGATCCTCAGAGTTCTAAGCCAAGTCTTCACCCCTCTCCCTCTATACTCCGCTCCTAGGCCCATTATTTCAGCCCACCCCCTTATTTCAGTCACCATCTACACTTAGATTACTTCCAGATATCTTCCCTAGTTCAGCCTGGGCTCCTAGCTCCAGACCTGCATATTCAACCATGAACTCTTCCAGGCACTAAAATTTACTAAGTCTGAAATTGATTTCTCCTCTCCCCCACAAAGCCTTCCTTCTCCACACTCCCTGTCTCAGTGAGACACATCTTCATCCTTTCAGCCCAAGCTCAAACATTTCTCTCCCACATCCCCACCTACAACCAACTGCCAGTCCTGTTGGCTGTACCTCCTAAGTATCTTTCATTGGCCCACTTCTATCTCTGTGGCCTCCCTTGTCTAAGTCACCATTATCTCTCGCTTACACTACTGCAATTGCCTTCTCACTGGGCTCCCCAGTTACTATTTCCTCAAACCATTTTCAATGCTGAAGCCAGTCTGGTGATATTTCAATGGTTCCTCCATGGATCAGCATAAACCCAAGCTCCTTAGGGTGGCATTCCAGACACTCCACGTTCCGGATCCTGACACCGCCTTCCTCACTATCCACCACTCGTTCTCTGTTCCAGTAATATTTAACTGCCTGGAGCTTCCCCTCTGCCCCCACCTTGCTCCCCTCTGCTGCTTGGGCTGCCCTCTTCCTTCTTCATCTCTTCCTACTATACTGTTTTGTGACAATAACGGCCGGGCAGTGATGATGGATGTGGTGACAGTTGGTAAGATTCTGAACATATTTTGAAGGCAGAAACAAAAGGACTTCTTAATGGAGCTGGATGTGTGGGGAGAGAAAAATAAAAAAGTCCAGGTTAGCCGGGTGTGGTGGCACATGCCTGTGGTTCCAGCTACTTGGAAGGCTGAGGCAGAAAATCACCTGAGACCAGCAGGTCGAGGCTGTGGTGGCCGTGAGCGTGCTATTGCACTCCGGCCTGTGTGACAGAGTGAGACTTCGATTCAAAAACAAACCAAAAAAAGTACATGTTTTTTGGTTTTGCTTTTTTTTTTTTTTAACTCAAGCATCTGCAAGGAATGAGTTCCACTAAGAGAGATGGGAAGAGTGGGTTTGGGTAGGAAAATAAGGGGTTCCGTTTTGGATATGTTAATGGAAATGCCCATTTGAAACCCAGTTAGGTATGAGTCTGGATTCAGAGGACTAATCTGAGCTGCGGTTGTAAGTTTGTGAGTCATCCGTGTGTAGGTGGCATTTAAAACCACAAGAGTGGATGCAAGCACTGAGAATGTAAGTGTGCGAGGGGGACCCCAAAAATCCTGGAATTTATTTATTAAAAATTGTGTATTTATTCTTACATGTTCAAACTTCAGTCACCTTCAAAGTACTCTCCCTTTGATGCAATACACCTATCAAGACACTTTTTCTACTGCTCAAAACAGTTTTTGAACTCATCAGTTTTGATGACTTTTAGTGCCTCTGCCATTTTTTGGTCACGCCTCTTCCACATTGGCAAAATGTTTTACTCTGAGGACTTTTTCATCCAGGGAAACAAAGAAAAGTTGCTCAGGGTGAGATCAGGTGAATAAGAAGGGTGGGGTCAAAATTTCATTGTGTGTGTTGTTCGTGTAGATCACCCATCATGAAATATGCAAACGCATTGAAAGAATCTCCAAAAAGATTTTCACTGAAGCCAAACACAACCTCTCACAACAACGCTAGCTGGTACACTGATGCCAGTGGGTTTCTAGAACACTTGCCTAGTGGGGAAAGCCTAGGCAAGGGGCCCACCCTCCAAAAGACAATTCCAGGATTTTTTTGAGTCCTTCTTGTAGATAGAAAATAGAAGAGACCTAAAACACCTCTGACAGTAAGTGGTTGGGAAGATGAGACTGAAAAGGAAGAGATCCATGTGGAAGAAACCCCTGAAAATGTGGCATCCTGGAAGCCCAGTTAAGTGGGTGTTGGAAGGAGGAGAAAGTGATCAACTGTATCAAAGATTATGTAAGCAGAGGTCTGGGAACTGATTTAATAAGAATCAATAACAGGGAGGTCATTGATGATGTTGTCAAGAGCAGTTGCAGGAAATGGTATGAGTCAAAGCTTACTGGAGCATGTGCAAGAAAGAGCAGGGACTGGAATTAGTTGGACAGACAATTCTTTCAAGAAATTTTGCTGTAAAAAGATACAGTAAGATGGGTGTGAGCTGGAGGGAGAGTTGGGGTCATGAGAGTGTGCTTTTTTTTTTTTTAAGGATATGATAAATAACAGTCGATTATGTCTGTATATTTAGGAGATTGATCCAGTAGAGAGGAAAAAGTTGATGAGGCAAGAGAAAAATATTCAATGAAGCAAGGCCTGATGGTTCACGCCATAATCCCAGAACTTTGGTGCCGGAGACCAGCTCCAGCCGGGTTCAGGGTACCCCAAAGGTGGAGACGGTGTTGGCAATTGGGGGGAAGAAGAGAAGAAGAGAGAGAGAGAAAGAAAGAGACTGAACTCCGGTCTAGTGCAGAAGCGATGTATGTGTTATTGGGAATTACAACGGGTCTTTTATACACAAAGTCAGATGTGGGAGGGGGCATTCCCCACCCACCAGAAACCTTAATCCATGAAAACTTAATCAATGATTGCCTTTAAACCCTTTTCATATGATAATCTTAAAATCCCATAACAAAGGATAACCTAATCTGTGACTGACATATTCTATAAACCTTTTTCATCCTAAGCTGATTGATTTATGCCAAGTTAAACAATTTTATAGAAGCTTAAGTATTTACTTTACAAACAAAAGTGGCCCATCCCAGAATGTTTGGAATGTGGCCCAGTCCAAAGTTCACAGTGGGCTACCTGCAAGTAACCCAGCCACATTCTTTCAACAAAATGGCTGTCTTCTAAAACTATATTCTACAATTTACACCTTCAATAAATCCTAAGATCATGACCCAGAAGCCTGTGACCAATACTAAGGCTTTTAGATGTGACACGAGTTTGAATTATAAGTTGTATGAAAGCCAAAACTGCAGTTTGAGGAAGAATGGGAGCAATGAACTTCTAAAGTTAGCTTGTGTTCGTCCCAGTCTCAGAGTTTTTATGTTTTGAACTCACAGGAGCTTAATCTGGTTAGTGCTGAGTAGAAAGGGGGAGGAAATGGGATCAATAGCTCCCGAACGCATCCTAGTGGTCTCGGGGTCAACGGCCCTTCCTGATCCCTAACGCTCAGAGGGCCTCCATGACTGGCTCCCAACACTTTGGATTGCCTGAGCCCACAGGTTTGAGACCAGCCTGGGCAACTTGGTGAGACCTCACCTCTACAATAAATCCAAAAACTTCTAGGCATGATTGCGCATGCCTGTGGTTCCAGCTACTTGGAAGACTGAGGTGGAAGGATCACCTGAGCCCAGCAGGTCAAGGCTGCAGTAGCCATGAGCATGCTACTGCACTCCAACCTGGGTGACAGAGTGAGACTCCAACTTAAAAAAAAAAAAAAGAAATATTTAATGAACAGAATCTTTGAGAAGTTGAGAGGGGAAGGGATCTGCTCCCCAAGCAGAGAGGGTGGTCCTCGTAGGAGCGTTCTGAGACTCAGCACTCCACATGGGGAGTTCTTCCCATGGCTTCTGTATCCACTCTTTGTGGAGGTCTTTTCTGACCACCCTTCTAGAATGATGTTCCCCATTGCTATCTATTGGTTTAACCTCCTTTATTTCACTGGAAACACTTCTCATTAGAATATGTAGTCAGTTTGTTTATTTTCTGTTTTCCATGCAAAAATGTAAATTCCATGCAAGTGGTGATGGTGACGTGCCAGAGGAGACCTACTGCTGATCCCCACTATATCTTCAGCTCTTAGAATAGAGCCTGGCATACAGTAGTTGCCCCTAAATATTTACAAAAGGAAGAATAAGTGAATCTTGTCCTCGTGTTCATTGCAACAGGCTCAGTTCTCATTCCACTCTTAGTTATATCCCATTCATCTATAACTCACATCTCTACCCATTCTTCTCCCCCATTCGTCCAAATAAACATCCAGTCCCATCTCCACTGTCATACCCATCATGCTTACACCACCTTCCCTATGTGTATTCATCCTCATCTCATATGTCTTATCTCCCCCCACTTAATGCCTCTTTTAACTCCAGTCTTACCTCTACTCCCACCAATATCCCCGCTTCCTCATCCTCATTACCTTTTTTTTGGTCTTACTCTGTCATCCAGGCAGAAGTGCAGTGGCACGATCATAATGATCATGGCTCACTGCAGCCTCAGTCTCCTGGGCTTGGGTGATTCTTCTGTCTCAGCCTCTAGAGTAGCTGCGACTCCAGGTTAGGATGGCCAGTACTGTGTGCCACCACATTGGCTTTTTAAAAAAATTATTTTTGTAGAGACAAGGTCTTGCTATGTGGCCCAGGATGGTCTCAAGCTCCTGGGCTCAAGCCGTCCTCTCACCTCGGCCTCCCAAAGTGCTGGAATTATAGGTGTGAGCCACTGCTCCCGGCCCCCATTGCCTTTTGATTCCATCACAGTGACTAGCCTTGTCCTGTCTCCATTGCCAGTCCTGACTCTTGCCTTCCATTCTCTTGCCACAGACATGCAGTCTCCATCTCCATTGCCATCCCTGTCCCACCCACCCCTGATGCATAGCCACCTAGTCTCCCTCCTTACCCTGGGGAAGAGGCACACATTTGCATTGTGTGTTGGTTAGAAACTGCCAGGGGCATGGGTTAATACAAGCAGCTGTGGGAAGAAAAGCAGAAGGTACTGCTTCTTTTTATGGAATGACTTAAGTAAATATTAACAAGCATATTTTATGAACTAGCACTATTTCCTGCAACAGACATAATAAATGGCTTTCTGAAATTTCCTAAAAATATGTTTTACAAATATTGGCATTCTCACAAGCCTTGGGCCTAGGGGTTCTAAGTCTGGGTGATTAAGACAGTCTCTGTGGTGAAAACAATCTGACTTCTCAGAAGGGCCCTTTTCTTTATAGTGTCAGGAAAACCTGGGAGAGTATCTCTAAATTACAATTAAACAGAGCAATTCACACTGAATTTCATTTGGGACCCCAGCCTCTGCCCAGGCTGGCCAGTTGGCTGAAAAGGATTTTTGCATTTCTCCCCAGGTTATACAAGTTGTGACAATTAAGTTTGCGAACTTGCCACCATGCGCTACGTGTCCGCAGCATTGTACAGACAACTCAGTAAGGTTTCATGACCTTGGTATATCAGTGTCTCACAACTGTGTTTGTGTCAACATGTGGTAGTGTCTTGCTGAGTGGTGTTCATTATTGTTATTGCATGTTTCTGTGTGCTATTGCAAGAATGTTGGAGCTTAAATTGAGCAATGAACAAACATTAAATTTCTTGTTAAACTTGGCAAGAGTAGAAGTGAAATCAGGGACATATTCTTCCAAGTTTATGGGGATAATGCTATGAAGAAAACAGTAGTGTACAAATGGATTAAATGTTTTTCTGAGGGGAGGGAAAATGTCAGGATGAAGAGAGGTCAGGATGACCAGTAATGAGCAGAACTGATGAAAACATTGCAAAAATTTGGTCATCTTGTGTGTCAAAATCATTGGCTGACGGTGAGAAGCATAGCAGACCAAATAAACATTGATAGAGAAACAGAAAAATTTTAACTGAAAATCTAGGCATGAGAAAGGTATGTGCAAAATGGTCCTGAAGGAACTCTTGCATTATGACAGTGCACCAGCTCACACAGCACTGTCTGTGAGGGAATTTTTAGCCAGTAAACAAATAACTGTATTGGAACACCCTCTCTGCTCTGAGTCCCTCTGATCTTCACCAGGAATCATCAGCTCCACACCTGAACAAGTAAACTATGTGTTTTATTTATTTTAATTGGCACATAATAATTATACATAGGTATGGGGTACAATGTGATGTTTTGAAATATATATGATCAAATCAGGGTAACGAGTGTATCTATCACCTCATACATTTATCATTTCTTTGAAATGAAAACATTCAGAATTTTGTCTTTCCTTCTTGAGGAAGTTATTTTCCTCTCTACCAGTGTGTGACTCTACTAGTCAATGCTGAACAAGAATGTGTGTGTGTGTGTGTATGTGTGTGTGTAATGTTTCCAAAATAGGAATAAATTGCCGTTAAGTAGAGTCCCTGAGCCAAGTCACTTTCCCCTCTTAACAATGATTGGATATGCATTGCCAATTTGACAGTCACTTCTGAGAATTCTATTTTGTTCAAGGTCCATACTGACCAAGATCCTTCAGACTGACATATTTTTTTCTCCTATTTTCTATAAATTATGGAACAATTTTTTTCTGTAGTTCATATGTATGGTATAACATGGTAAGAACAAAACACAGTTTATTTGTTCATTTCCTTATTGATAGGCATCTGGTTTACTTCCAGTTTTTGACTACAGCAAATATTGCTGGTGTAATCATTTTTGTTCATGTGATCTGGCTCCATGAATTTGCACACAAATTTCTACAAGGTGTGGACCTAGGAGTGGAGTTGTCAGGTTGCAGGGTATTATGTTTTCAACTTTACCAGATATTGCCAAATATTTTCCCCAAATAGTACCAATTCAATATTCCATCAGCATGTGGATGTCTTTTATTATGAAATACATTTCATGTGCCTTCTCAGATTCCTTCAGCCGCCTTCTTGAGATGTCAGACATTAAAATTTGTGTCATTTTGTTGGGTGTATCTCATTGTGGTTTTAATTTGAATTTTCCTGATTAATTATGAGTTTGACCAACTTTTCATGTTTATTGGCCACTGGATTATTGGCTACAAACTTAATTTAAGTGCTTGTTTAAGTGTTTTGCTCACTTTTCTATTGGGTTATCTTTTTTTTGACCTCTGAACTTTTTATTGACTTCCTGCTTCCCCAAAGGACACCCTGTTCCTGCTGCCTCAACGCCTCAGAACTTTGGTGTCATTGGTCTCAGACACCAATTTGCCGTCCACTATCTTGCGGGTGGTCTTTTGGATGGTCTGGATGGAGCTGCTGCTGTCCAGGCCATCACTGAGACTGAAGTCCTCTCCGTCTTCTAGTAGGCGGTGGTAGGTGGCTATCTCGACCTCCAGCTTGACCTTGATGTTCAGTAGGGACTCATACTCCTGGGCCTGGCACTGGCCCTCTGTCCGGGTCTGTGCCAGCTCAGACTCCAGGTGCAGCAGGGTGCCATTGAGTTGCTCCATCTGCATGGCGTAGTGGGTCTCCACTTCTCTCAGGCTGTTCTCCAAGCTGGCCTTCAGGTTTCTCATGGAGTCCAGGTCAATCTCCAAGGACTGTGCTGTATGTTTCTGCTCCATGAGCGTCATCTTGTCAGCTCCAATCTCAGCGGACTGCGTGGTGACCACTGTGGTGCTCTCCTCAATCTGCTGGGACCAGTACTTGTCCAGCTCCTCTCGGTTCTTCTGAGCCAGCTCATCATACTGGGCCCAGATGTCCGCCATGGTCTTGCTGAGGTCCTGAGATTTGGGGGCATCTACCTTCAACCAGAGCTAGTCAACCCAGAGCTGGCAATCTGGGCTTGTAGGCCTTTTACTTCCTCCTCATGGTTCTTCTTCATGAAGAGCAGCTCTTCCTGGAGGGCCTCAATCTCTGTCTCCAGCTGCAGCCGGGTAACATTGGTGTCATCGATGACCTTGCGGAGCCCATGGATGTCGCTCTTCACGGACTGGCGCATGGCCAGCTCTGTCTCATACTTGACTCTAAAGTCATCAGCAGCAAGATGGGCGTTGTCTATCTGCAGAACGATGCGGGCGTTGTCCACAGAAGTTGCAAAGATCTGAGCCCTCAGGTCTTCGATGGTCTTGAAGTAATGTCCCCAGTCTCTGACCTGGGGTCCCTTCTTCTCCAGGTGTTCCCGGATTTTGCTCTCCAGCCTCCAGTTCTCAGTCTCCAGGCTCCTCACCCTCTCCAGGTAGGAGGCCAGGCAGTCGTCCAGCTCTTGCATGGTCTCCTTCTCACTCTGGATGCCCCCCAGACTCCCAGCCATCCCCGTGGCCAGGCCCTCAGACCCTCAGCCGCCCCGGAAACTGGTGGAGCAGGACACAGAGATCCGGGAGCCCGAGCCGCCGGCGCCTGCATAGACGCTGGCCGCGCTGCTGGTGGGCCTCAGGCTGGGTGGCGGGATGGAGCCCCAGGGACCGGTAGTTGGAGGAGTAGGTGGTGAAGCTCATGGTGGCAGCGGAGGAGAGCCCAACAGTAGAACTCATGTTCAGCCTATCTTTTTTTTTAATTGACTTGTAAGATGTTCCAATGAACTATTGTTACATAACAAATCACTCCAAAACGTAGTGGTGTAACACAACTATTTGACTAGGCTCATGGAATCTGTGGTTCAGGAATTTAGACATGACACAGTAGGTACAACTTGTGTCTGCTCTGTGATGTCTGGAGCTTCAGCTGGTAAGACTTAAAGTCTGGGGCTGACTCAGTGGCTGAGGGATAAAATTATCTGGAGGTATTTCCCTAAGATGTCTGGTAGTTAATGTTGGCTATCGTCAGGGGCCTCAGCTGGCCCATTGGCTGGAACATCTTCATGTAGCTTCTCCACGTGATCTATGCTTCTTCAAGCATAGACCTCAACACAGTCAAAATTCTTAGATGTCAGTTCAGGGCTTCAAAGATGAGTGTCTCAAGTAAACCAGGCAGAGCTGTATAGCCTTAGACATTATGTGGTGTTATTTCTGTTGCATTCTGTTGGTTACAAATGAATCTCTAAAGGGGAGTAGACAGAAACCTTACCTCTTAATGGGAGGAGAATGTCAAGGTCACATTGTACAGGACAATGTGGAATGGGAGGCATTGCTGCAGTCATCTTTGGGAAATACCTCTGCCACATCCTACTCTTTATATGTTCTGGATACTAGTCCTTTATTAATTATATATGCTGCAAATATTTTCTCCCACTCTGAGGATTAGGTTTTCCTTTTTTTTGAGTTGGAGTCTCACTCCGTTGCCCAGACTGGAGTGCAGTGGCCGCTCCCAGCCACCGCAGCCTCGACTTGCCGGGCTCCAGCGATCCTTCCGCCTCAGCCTTCCGAGTAGCTGGAACTACAGGTGTGCACACCACACCCGGCTGATTTTTTGATTTATTGTAGAGATGAGGTCTTGCCAAGTTGCCCAGGAATGTCTCGAACCCGCGGGCTCAGGCAATCCGCTCACCTCAGCCTCCCAAGGCATGGGATTACAGGCTGAGCCACCGAGCCTGGCTAGGATTAGGTTTTCAATGCCTTAATATGACTTTTGTTGAACAGAAGTTTATTTTAATTTAGTAAAATAATTAATCAGTTTCCTTATGGTTGGCATTGTAGGTGTCTTAATAACACTGAAACCACGAGGCTATACTTTTATAACATCTTCTAAAAGCTTTATGGTTCTGTCTTTCACATTTAGGTATTTATGCAACTATTATGCAATTATTGCTGCTTAACTCCAAATCCAATCTTCTTTGTCTACTTTGTAATCCTGGAGCCAGACCTTGCAAACATTTCCCTTTGTCAACTAACAGTGTTAGGTCTTGCCTGAAGAGATTGCTGGAGGGACATTGCAAGAGTAAGGGACTTCTCTTCCTGGTTCTGGTGCTTTTCCTTCCTGTTCCACTGGTGTGAATGCCAACAGGTGGTTTCCCAGTGAGTTTTGCTAGCACCCCAACAAGTGGTTTCCTAGTGAGTTTCACCAGCACTCCAGTGGACAGTTTCCTGCCTGCTGCCCTGGTCTGTGGCACCTTTTCTCCCATCCAGTGGAGCAACTGCACCCTCTTTAGAGAGGTCTGAACCTCAGCCTTGGTTCAGGCAGTTCCCTTCCAAATGTATTCCTCCCAAGGGTCTTCTGCCTTTGCCATAGAAGTTGTGGCTGCTCCCTACATCTGTTATGCCCATATTGTTCAGTGTTCTCAGCTTGTCTAAGTAGTTAATCTCTCGTGACTAGTTAGTAATTCTTTATATTAAAATTTCCCTGTTCAAATCACTGGTGTTGTTTCTTTTTCCTGACAGCAATGTGACTGACAAATTGGTCAGATTTAATCCACCTGGAAATTATTTTATAGATGGCATGCTATAGGAGTTCAACTTCACTTTCTCCCTACAGATAGCAAATTGTCCCAGCACTACGTATTAGAAAGACCATCTTTCCCCTATAGCTTTTCAGTGACAGCTCTGCCATATATCAAGAGTCTAGGCCGGGTTCGGTGGCTCAGCCTGTAATCTCAGCACTTTGGGAGGCCAAGGCGAGTGGATTGCTGAGCCTGAGGGTTCGAGACCCACCGGGACAACTTGGCGAGACCTGTCTCTACAATAAATAAAAAATTAGCCGGGCATGGTAGTGCGCGCCTGTAGTTCCAGCTACTTGGAAGGCTAAGGCGGAAGGATCACCGGAGCCCAGTAGGTCAAGGCTGCTGTGGCTGGAAGCGTGCCACTGCACTCCAGTCTGGGCGACAGAGTGAGACTCCAACTCAAAAAAAAAAAGTCTACAAATGCTTGGGTCTGTTTCTAGGCTGTATGGTTTATCCCATTTTTCTATTTGTCTGTGTCTGCACTAATTTCTCCATTATTTATTTACTTATTTATTTGAGTTGGGGGATCTCACTCTGTTGCCCAGGTTAGAGTGCAGTAATACTGTCACAGCTCATTGCAGCCTCGACCTCCTGGGCTCGGTGATCCTTCCATCTCAGCCTCCTGAATAGCTGGGACTACAGGCACACGCCACCATGCCTGGCTAATTTTTTTATTTTTTGTTTTTGTAGTGACAGTGTCTCACTATGTTACCCAGGCTGGTCTTGAACTCTTGGTCTCAAGTGATCCTCCCGCCTTAGCCTCCCAAAGTGTTGGGATTACAGGCGTGAGCTAGAGCTACTGTGTCCAATCTCTGCATATTAATTATCATAGTTTACAATAAGTCTTGGTATCTAGTAAAGCATATCCTTCTACCATTTTCATTTTCTTTAAAAGTATGTTGGATTTTTATCAAATGCTTTTGATAAGATGATCTTATATTTTCCTCTTTAATCTTTAGTGAATTATATTGACTGATTTTTAAATGTTAAACTCAGTCAGTTTTATTGTTGCTGATTCTGCTGACTCCATTTCATGGTGGTTTATTTCCTCATGTGGTATGCTTTCTTTTTATTGGTTGTTCATATATGACTAAAATTAATTTATAAGATTAAGATCAGGCCAGGCACAGTAGCTCAAGCCTATAATCCCAGCACTTTGGGAAGCCAAGGTGAGAGGATTGCCTGAGCCTGCAGGTTCGAAACCAGCCTAGGCAACATGGTGAGACCTCGTCTCTACAATAAATCAAAAGATTAGCTGGGCGTGGTAGTGCGCTTGTAGTTCCAGCTACTTGGAAGGCTGAGGCGGAAGGATCACCTGAGCCCAGTAGGTTGAGGCTGCGGTGGCCGGGAGCATGCCACTGCACTCCAGCCTGGGTGACAAAGTGAGACTCCAACTCAAAAAAAATAATAATAATAAAAAAGTAAAAAAAGATTAAGATCATGTGAACCGACTGAATTGAACCCCAGATTCATGAGAAGGCAGGTTCATAATTAAAACTTTTCTGGGAAGGCTGTTTTTGTTGTCGTAATTATTATTATTTTCACTTAAAGTCACAACAGCAAGGCTGGTTGTGGTGGCTCTCACATAACGCCAGCGCTTTGGGAGGTGGAGGGGAGAGGATGGCTTGAGCCTGTGAGTTGGAGACCAGCCTGGGCAACTTGGCGAGATCTTGTCTCTATAATACATTAAAAAATTAGCCGGGCATGGTGGCATGCACCTGTAGTTTCAGTTACTTGGAAGGCTGAGGTGGAAGGATCGCCAGAGCCCAGCAGGTCAAGGCTGCAGTAGCCGTGAGCGTGCCACTGCACTCCAGCCTAGGCGACAGAGGGAGACTCTGTCTCAAAAAAAAAAAGTCACAACAGCAACAGGGTTTCCTTGTTATTGCTCCACCTTCTTTAGGCCCAAGGCTTGCCTCCTATTTCCCATATTACCTCTTAATCTCCAAAGCTTAAGGGCTCTGGTATTGGCATTTCTCCCATGGTATCCTTATTTCCACATGGACATGTCACTGATTTCAACTCTCTGTGTCTGTTTTAGGCCCCTAGAGATTTTCCTTAGTTACTCAAAGACCTAACAAAGTGTACGATTATATATGTGTTGAAATTTATTTCTAGTTGGGCTCGGTGGTTCAGCCTGTAATCCCACGCCTTGGAAGGCTGAGGTGAGTGCATTGCCTGAGCCTGTGGGTTCGAGACCCGCCTGGGCAACTTGGCGAGACCTCATCTCTACAATAAATCAAAAATTAGCTGGGTGTGGTAGCACATGCCTGTAGTTCCAGTTACTTGGAAGGCTGAGTTGGAAGGATCACCTGAGCCCAGCAGGTTGAGGCTGCGGTGGCCGGGAGTGGCCACTGCACTCCAGTCTGGGCAACAGATTGAGACTCCAACTAAAAAAAAAAAAAAGAAATTTATTTCTAAGCTGGAGGGCTCTTCAAAATGTCTAGTGAGTCATACAGCTAGTGGAGGAAGTCTTTTTGTTATAAAATCTTCTAGACTGTTATTATATGTGACATTACCGATTTGTTCTAAAATGTTAGATAATTTTTTCATAATGGACCTGGCAACATCAAGTATTCGGAAAGTTAATGTCCAAAGCCTTTCCATTTCAGTCATTTCCCCAAGATTCCATTATTTTGCTTAGGGGAGAGACTAGAAGTGGTGCAGAACCAGAATAATATTCCCATCATCACATAAGCCAGACCAATTCCTTGGGAGCCAGAAGTAAGTCCATGTACCACAGACGAAATAAGTCCCAATAAATGATCACCAACAGTCTAATTGGGTAATTGAGCAACTAAATAGTGGAAGATTAAGATACAGTGATGAATTGAACTCAGAGAAATATCATAAGGATTAATACAACATTCATTATAATTATATTGGCTATTGGCCACAGGAACTAATTCATTTTGAATGAAACATTAAAGCCCTTTAATGGTGGTGGCTATTTGTGGAAAGAGTGTGGAAGTATTGGAAATCACACTGGGGACAGTGTGTATTTGGAGGGTTTTATTGGTCCTATACCAGCAGCATTCAGAAATGGTTTTTTTGTGTGTTCTCAGGCTTCAAAAGTCTCCCCAGAGAGGAACAGTGATACCAGGGTTGTCCCGTGAGAATAGATTCAACATTTAGAGATATGAAGTTTCTTTATGAACAGAAGGTATAGTTTCAGGAAAGTGTTGGTTTTTTTTTTTTTAGTTGGAGTCTCACTCTGTCACCCAGGCTGGAGTACAGTGACATGCTCATGGCCACCGCAGCCTCGACCTGCTGGGTTCAGGCAATCTTTTCACCTCAGCCTTCCAAGCAACTGGAACTACAGGCATGTACCACCACACCCAGTTAATTTTTTGATTTATTGTAGAGATGAGATCGCTCCAAGTTGCCCGGGCTAGTCTCGAACCCATGAGCTCAGGCGATCCTCTCACCTTGACTTCCCAAAGTGCTGGAATTATAGGCGTGAGCCACTGTGTCCGGCAAGTGTTAGATTTTTGTCACACAAAAGTCATACAACAGTAATTAGACAAAGGCCTATCAATTGTTTTAGAACTTCTCACAATCTTTTGGAAGGTTATTTTCTTTCTGGAGAGGATAATCCTTATTGCTTTATCATGGCATGTTTTCTGTGCCTTAGAAACAAGACATAGACTAGGCATGAGGACTCACACTTATAATCCCAACACTTTGGAAGGCTGAGGCAAGAGCACTGAGTGAGCCCAGGAATTCGAAACCAGCCTGGGCAGCATAGTGAGACTTGAGATCTCTACAGAAAATAACATAAAAAGAAAGTAAGAGCTGGGCTCGGTGGCTGAGCTTGTAATCCTGTGCCTTTGGGAGGCTGAGGTGAGTGGATTGCCTGAGCCCGCGGATTCGAGACCCGCCTGGACAGTGAGACCTCATCTCTACAATAAATAAAAAAATCAGCCGGGTGTGGTAGCGCATGCCTGTAATTCTGGCTACTTGGAAGGCTGAGGCCGAAGGATCGCCGGAGCCCAGCAGGCGAGGCTGTGGTGACCGGGAGTGGCCACTGCACTCCAGTCTGGGCGACCGAGTGAGACTCCAACTCAAAAAAAAAAAGAAAGTAAGAAAGAAAGAAATAAGACCCAAAACCAAACATTCAGTGCATTCAGAAAGAACAATGTAACCAGTAGCATGGTGACTGCCTGGTAGAGCTAACCTTATCATTTGGTCTCTTCACAGAGCAAAGGGGACCAGGCACACTTACTGTCTTTAAACTTTTGAGGCTAGAATTGAGTAGAACTGTTTTCTTTCTTTTTGTCCAGTGGGGGAGAAAATTGTTAGTTTGCTTAAGTGTCTTCCTCACGGAAGAGAAGTTAGTAACAGAATTATCCTCTTTAAAGTTGTAACCTCACAAACTGTCCTACCCCTAGCCTTTTTTGTTAGAATAAGTGTCGGTTGGCATACAGAGTATAATAATATAACATATCCATCAAGTTGTTCTTAAGGCATGAAATAGGCATAAGAAATTGCCATACTTTGGGGCAGATATCTTCTCCAGCCAAGGAACTGACCAGGATGCGTGGGTGGTGAGTGCAAGCCAAGATGGTCCTATCTCCAGTGAAGTTCAAGTAATACTTACCTCTGATTAACCTTCATGCATATTCAACCTCCAGTTTGTAGATTATAGCTCAGTTTTACCAGGATGATTGTTTAGGCTTCTTGTTCCTGTGAATAAAACGTTTTAACACACTTCAGTAATGTTTTGTGCTAATTTAGTGAAATGCCATTTTATACATAAATGTTTTCCAAGTGAATGGTCACTGGAAGTGTAGAAGGAAGTGTTGTGAGCCTGTCCAGTCCTTCTGTTGACTACAGAGCTCATGATCTTGAGAATTATGGGCAAGACATCTGGCCATTTTGGTCCATATATTTTAGCCAATTTATTTTTTGAAATCTCATTTTGGTTTTCTACTATCCTGAGCTAATCGTGGATGGTGTGAGCAGTGACAGGATTACTGTATTAGTAAGACTTTACACATTTCTTTACAATTGGACCTGAAAACTGAGGGCCATGATCACCATTGAAGTGAGAGTGAAAGAAAGTAAGAAAGTAAGAAAGAAAGCTTTTGATTAATGGTGACTGTGTAAGCCTTTGCTCACTGCTGAGTTTCTTTCTGTTTTAAAAATATACATGATTTATTAAAGTATAATCAAATGAACATGTCTTTACTAATATCCTTTGTGGTAGTGGATGAACATCTCGTATTTATGGGCAAGTTGGCATTACTGTTTATTCATTCAATGAATATTTATTGAATGCCTATTATATACCAGGCACTGTTCTATGTGCTAGGGATAAAGTGACTAAGGAAGGCAAAAACCCCTTCCCTCATGGAACTCACATTCTAAATGGAAAGACAGAAAACAATAAGGTACAAAAGCAAATTGGATATTATGTTAGATCATACTTAAAGCTAATAAGAAAAAGAAAGGAAGAAAAACAGATAGAAAATATGTATGTGGTATGTGGTAGGTGAGAAGAAGATTGTAATCTTCAATTGGGAGGTCAGGACAGGCTTTACTGGAAAGAGGACTTCTGAATAAACCGGAAGGAAGTAATGGTGAGCCGTGTGGCTATCTGAGGAAAGAGCATTTCAAGGTCATGGGTAATAGTCTGTATGCCCAAATTCCATTAAGAAAGAGAGAAATGGGCTGGGCATGTCAGCTCATGTCTGTAATACCAGTACTCTGGGAGGCTGAGGCAGGAGGATCACTTGAGCCCAGGAGTTCGAGACCAACCTAGGCAACACTGTGAGACCTTGTCTCTACAAAAAAATCAAAAAATTAGCCAGGAGTAGTGGCACACGCCCATAGTCCCAGCTACTTGGGAGACTGAGGTAGAAAGATCACCTGAGCCCTGGAGGTCAAGGCTGCGGTGAGCCAAGATTGTGCCACTGCACTCAAGTCTGAGTGGCAGAGTGAGACCCCAACACACACACACACTCTCTCTCTCTCTCTCTCTCTGTCTCTCTCTGTCTCTCATACACACACACGCACACACACACACACGAAAGAGAGGAGAGAGAGAGAGAGAAATGACCTGGCATATTCCTGTTACTAGGGGATCTGGGAGATGAGGAGCCTGTAAAAGTTTGGACAGAGGTAGAGGAGACAGAAACCAGGTGAAGAAATCATGTCCAAAGAAGAGAGAAGGAACAAATCTGCCAGATGCTGCTGATAGTGGAGTAAGACAAGAACTGAGAACAGACCAGCTCTAGGGGAGCCACAAGGTGAAAACCTAATGAAGTTGTGCCAGGGAAGACCAGGTGGGGAGAAACTGGAGACAAAGGATATAGACAGTTGTGTTGGGGGATTTTGTTTTAAAGGGGAGCAGAGAGGCCGGGTGCGATGGCTCACATCTATAATCCCCACAATTTGGGAGGCTGAGGTGAGAGGATTACCTGAGCCCATGGGTTTGAGACCAGCCTGGGCAACTAGACCTTGTCACAACAATAAATCAAAAAATTAGCTGGGCATGGTGGCGCATGCCTGTAGTTCCAGCTACCTGGAGGGCTGAGGCAGAAGGATCACCTGAGCTCAGCAGGTCGAGGCTGCAGTGGCATGAGACTCCAACTCAAAAAATAAATAAAGGGGAGCAGAGAAACAGTACAATAGCTGGAAGGGGAAATAAGGAAAAGCTTTTGCTTTTGACTTTTTGTCTTCTGTTTTTTCGTGGGGTGGGTGTGGAAGATAATAGAGCATCTTTGCATGCTGGTGGCAATTATCCACTGGAAAGTGGATATCAGTGGTATAGGAGAGTCGGGGAAATTGCAGGAGCAAAGGGAGAGCACAGACAGCCCCAGGAGAGAAGGCAGAGGGTTTGTTTACAGATGCTGATGGGTTGGTGGATTTGATGGCAGGAACTTGTGGATGTTCTCTCCTGGTAGCCTCTATTAGTGAAATAAGGAGCAAGGTCATCAGCAAAGAGTTAGGATAGGACACGTATAAAGAGGGAGGAAAATATGTGAAATAATTAAATGAGAGAGTAGGAGAGTTAATGGACTAGAAAAATACAAAATAATTGCTAGGAAGTTAAGAGCCCACTTGAGGTAAGTGATCATGAATTTAAAGTAGTCCAGTCGATACAGTTGGTTTTCTTCGGCCATATTTGTCAGCACTGATGCAGACATGGAAAAATTGAACTTCACCAGGATTTGGACTTTGCCAATCAAGTAATACAAATTGAGATCTAGCCAAGGCAGTCAAGATGTTTGCAATGGTTGATAATGACTGAGCACAGAATTTTAACTGAGTAAGGAAGTGTGTTGGTTGGTTCAGGCTGCCATAATAAGATACCACAGAATTGGTGGCTTAAATGACAGACACTTATTTTCTCACAGTTTTAAAAGCTGCAAGTCTAAGATCAAGGTACAAGCAGGGTTGGTTTCTGGTGAGGCCTTTCTTCCTGGCTTACAGACACCTGCCTTCTCACTGTGTCCTCATATGGCCCTTCCTCTGTGACTGTACAAAGAGATCTTTGGTATCTCTTCCTGTTCTTATAAGGACACCAGTCCTATGGGATTAGGGTCATTCTTATGACCTCATTTAACCTTAATTACTTCTTTATAGGTCCTGTTTCCAAATACAGTCATGTAGAGGGTTAGGATTGTAACATATGAATTTAGAGGGGGTCATAATTTAGCCCGTAACAGGAAGGAAGGAAGTACATGGGAGATCTTGGGACCACGAACTCATGGTAAGATGAATGGATTGTAGGTGATGATCATTGGAGTCGGAGTCTTAGGTGTGAGCTGGAAATAGAAGGGTGAGGTGTATGAGACTGGGATTATCAACCGGGCATGGTGGCTCACATGGCTCACATCTATAATCCCAGGACTTTGGGAGGCCGAGATGAGAGGATTGCCTGAGCCCACAGGTTCGAGACCAGCCTGGGCAACTTGGCGAGACCTTGTCTCCACAATAAATCAAAAAAGTAGCCAGGCATGGTGGCGCATGCCTGTAGTGCCAGCGACTTGGAAGACTGAGGCAGAAGGATCGCCTGAGCCCCGCAGGTCAAGGTTGCAGTGGTTGTGAGCATCGTGACCCTGCACTCCAGCCTGGGCAACAGAATGAGACCCCTACTTACCACCAAAATAAATAAATAAATAAATAAAAAATTGGGATTGTAGAGGGGTTGCAATAATTTGTAATGACAAAATCTAGAACAGGACCACAAGAATGAATGACTGAGTTGGTGAATGAAAAGACCACTGGAAGAGCAGACGCCAAGAAACTGAGAAGGCAAGGCAAGGAACACCTGTGTGTATACTGAAACTACGAGGAATAACCACAGGAGTAGTGTTGCGGAGAGTTACTGTGAGCCAGGTGTTAAGTCATCAGGGAAGGAGGGAGGATAAATTGAGGTAAAATAGATAAGGGCAGTAAGGCATGGCTACACTGTATTGGGGGAAAAATTGCAGTATAACCAAACACAAGTCCCAGAGGAAAATATTTGCAGTACAAATAACCCACAAGCGTGTCACAGATCAGAATCTTCAGAAGCAGATGCTGAGATGGAGACTGCGGTGCAAGAAGTTTCCTAGGGATGGACACTTGTGAAAGGAAGGAGGAGGAAGCAGGATTTGGGCAGAGGAAGAACTTGAACCGAGATGCAGGCCCCACAAAGGCCTCAACCAACCCAGCAGGGAGCTCTGGAGCAGGCACTGCACATCAAAGTATTCTAAGTTAGGCCAAAATAGCTGGGCCTTTATATCCTGCCACCTCCCTCTGTCACCAGCTATGGATTGCTGGGAAGCTATTACCTTGGGTGAAGCAGCTCTCTGCAGATGATGTACTCCCTGCAGCTGGGCAACAAGTTCTTCCCTTAAGGGGTCCCTGGGCAGTGCCTCTCTGTGTCTACCACAAAAAGACTCATATTGTATTTTGCAAATACATATAAAGAACCCCACAAATCAATATGCACTTCTGGGCTGCCAAGGATATTAGTGGCCGCCTAAACCTGAATCTCTTCACATTCCAAATAATAATATAGAACAGGGGTCAACAAATTGTGTCCTATGGGCTAGGCAACTGTTCTTGTAAACAAAGATCTATTAGAACACAGCCACAGCCATTCGTTTACGCATTGTCTTTATGGATGCTTTCATGTTACAATGGGCAGGGTTGAGTAGTGTGACAGAGATAGTAGGGCCTGCAAGCCTAAAGTATTTACTATCTAACCCTTTAAGAAAAAGTTTGCTGACTCCTGATACATGAAGAGGGGACCCAAGAAAACCCAGAATTGTATTTATTCTTACATGTTTAAACTTTAGTCACCTTCAAAGTACTCTCCGTTTGATGCAATACACCTATCAAGACACTTTTTCCACTGCTTAAAACAGTTTTTTTGTTTTTTGTTTTGAGTTGGAGTCTCACTCTATTGTCCAGCCTGGAGGGCAGTGGCATGCTCCCGGCCACCGCAGCCTCGACCTGCTGGGCTCAAGCGATCCTTCCGCCTCAGCCTTCCAAGTAGCTGGAACTACAGGCGCATGCCACCACACCCGATTAATTTTTCTTGATTTATTATAGAGATGGGGGTCTCACCAAGTTGCCCAGACTATTCTCGAACCCGTGAACTCAGTCAATCCTCTCATCTCAGTCTCCCAAAGTGCTGGGATTATAGGCGTGAGCCAAAGCACCTGAGCTCAAAACAGCTTTTGAATTCATCAATTTTAATGCCGTTCAGTGTTTCCTCTTCCACATCGGCAAAACGTTTCCCTCTGAGGACTTTTTTTTGTCAGGAAACAAACAAAAGCTGCTCAGGGCAAGATCAGGTGAATAGGGAGGATGGGGCACGGGGATCTTGCCATTTCGGGTCAAAAACTGCTGACCGCAGCACAGTGTGCACAGATGCACTTGTAAGTCACCCATCATGAAATGGGCAAATGCACTGAAAGGATCTCCAAAAACATCCGAAGCCAAGCTCAGTATTTCACAACGCTAGCTGGTACAACGATATTGATGGTTCCTAAAACGCTTACCTAGCAGAGGAAACTTGTACTACAAGAGGTTCACCCTCCAAAACAATAGTTCCTTTTTTTTGAGGCACCCCTCATAGAACAAGAAGGAAAATATAAAAACAAAAACTATATTCTCTGCATAACTAGATGACAGAGGATTATCAAACTTTAAATTACCTGTAGGTAGAAAAACAAACACTGAATTTCCATGTCGCTTTCATAATTCCATTGCAAATCTTTGTGGAGAGTGAGGGCAGACCTGGAAAAGCTGTGTGGAAGAGAAGAGGGGGCAGCTCACAGCAGGTCAAAGATTGATCTGAAATCACTGTGTTAAAGGGAAAGTCCGCCCTAGGTGAAAAAATACTGAAAAGAATCCTGGTAGATCAGAGCACTGACCATAGGGAGGGACTTAAAAAGGCATTTCAGGCCTCAAGGAGGCAACCTCAGAAAAGTAGCGCTTCTGGGGAAACAGAAGGCAAAAAGGGAAAGGAGAGGCACCCTTTGGAGACTAGGTGGGGAAGAGGAAAATGAATCAAAAGATGCTATAACCAGTGGTACCAAGGGAGAAAAGAAAAGACTCAAAAGAGAAAAATGTAGGGCATGTAACACAAAATGGGACCAAAAAATTGCAGGAGATACAATTCACGCACGCGCGCGCGCACACACACACACACACACACACACACACACACACACACACACACAGAGCCATCCGTTAAAGTAGTAGTTCTCAAACTTTTTGGGTCTCGGGACTTGGTCACACTCTTAAAATCTGAGTACTCTGAAGAACTTTTGTATTTGTGGGTTATATCTATCAACACTTACTGTATTCAACATTAAAAGTGAGAATTTTGCAAATATCTTAGAAATTAATTTTAAAAGAAAAATAAACTGATGATATGTTAACTAATTTTTTAAAAAACTATGCTTTCTAAAACAAAATATGTCATGAGAAGAGTGACATTATTTTACATTTTTGCAAATCTCTTTAATGTCTGGCTGAAGATAAGACAGCTGGATTCTTATATCTGTATATCTACATTCAATCTATTGCAATATTCCATGTCATATAGCTTCTAGAAAACTCCACACTTGTAGGAGAATGAGGGTGAAAAAAACAAATCACATCTTAATATTAAAATAGTTTTGACAGCCAGGCTCGGTGGCTCAGCCTGTAATCCCGTGCCTTTGGGAGGCTGAGGTGAGTGGATTGCCTGAGCCTGCAGGTTCGAGACCCGCCTGGGCAACTTGGCGAGACCTCATCTCTACAATAAATCAAAAAATCAGCTGGGCGTGGTAGTGCGTGCCTATAGTTCCAGCTACTTGGAAGGCTGAGGTGGAAGGATCGCCGGAGCCCAGCAGGTCGAGGCTGCAGTGGCCGGGAGCGGCCACTGCACTCCAGTCTGGGCGACAGAGTAAGACTCCAACTCAAAACAAACAAAAAAACAAAAAATAAAAAAAATAGTTTTGACTTTACAGCTACATACCTGAAAGGTTTGGGGCACCCTTAGTGGTCCCTGAACCACGCTTTAAGAACTGCTGCATTTTGACCAGGTGTGGTGGCTCACGCCTGTAATCCCAACACTTTGGGAGGCAGATGTGAGAGGACTGAATGAGGCCACAGGTTCGAGACCACCCTGGACAACTTGACGAGACCTCATCTCTACAATAAATAAAAAAAATTAGCCTGGCATGGTGGTGCATGCCTATGGTTCCAGCTACTTGGAAGGCTGAGGCAGAAGGATCACCTGAGCCAAGCAGGTTGAGGCTGCGGTGGCCATGAGCGCGCCATTGCACTCCAGCCTGGGTGACAGCGAGACTGACTCAAAACAAAAACAAAAACAAAAAAACCTGCTGCATTTTTAAAAACTGTATTTCACTACACTGACAAAAGGGGGCACCATTAGCTAACAATCTTGGAAACCACTCTCATTCTAAGAATCAACAGCCCAAAAACAAATTAAAATAGAAAAGGAGAATCAAAATAGCTCAAGTGATGAGCATTTTTACATTCTCTCCCAAAGAAAAGCTATCATGAAACAGAAGAAAACTGTGACACAAATGGAATTCATTGTCACCAAGCAAACATTTGAGGATATAAAAAAATCACCTTGAAACAGAAATTCAAAAATTAAAAACACAAATAGATATCTGCCTTCTCCAAAAGAATAAATGAAGAGTTCATTGAACTCGGGAAAAAAGAAAGAGACAAAACTATTTCAGAAATGAAGTCTAAATTATAAGGTACCCAAGGAAGAATAAATTCAAATGGAAATATGATAACAAGTATTGAAGAAAGACAGGAATAACCAAGAGGATGAAAGTGAAATTCAGAAAAAACGTTTGGGAGAAAAAGCTTCTCCTCTACCAACCTAGGTCCAGCTGGTTGGAGACCTGTGAATTAAGTGGCAATAGACAGATGATCAGGGGGAAAATATGCATGTGAGTGTAGCCCATAGCGAAGGGTAAAGGCTTATGGTATATCAGCTTAATATGGGAGTGGAGGGGTTTAGAATTTCGAAGGATGGAAGGTTCTAATGAGGCTTGTTTATACAACTTTTTTTTTGATTCGTAGTCTCACTGTCACCCAGGCTGGAGTGCAGTGGCATGATCATGGCCATCACAGCCTCGACCTGCTGGGCTCAGGCTATCCTTCTGCCTCAGCCTTCCAAGTAGCTGGAACTACAGGCATGCGCCACCATACCCGGCTGGTTTTTTGATTTATTGTAGAGATGAGGTCTTGTCAAGTTGCCCAGGTTGGTCTCGAACACCAGGTTCAGGCAATCCTCTTGCCTTGGCCTCCCAAAGTGCTGGGATTACAGGCTCAAGCCACCACACCTGGCCTACACAGTGTTTTTTAATGTCATTTTTTGTAATGTCTTTCACCTAGGCTAAAGTGCAGTGGCACAATCTTAGCTCATTGCAGCCTCTCATTCCTGGGTTCAACAATTCTCCTGCCTCAGCCTCACAAGTACCTGGAGCTACAGATGTGCCATCATGCCTCGCTAATTTACATATATGTATATTTGTAGAGATAGATCTCGATCTGTTGCCCAGGCTGGTCTCAAACTCCTAGCCTTAAATGATCCTCCTGCCTTGGCCTCTCAAAGTGCTGGAATTACAGGCGTGAGCCATCACAGTCAGCTTTTTTTGGAATATCTTGACACCCAAGGTTAGTGTTTCCCTGACTGGAGACCTCTGGGGGAGCAGGCTTTGTGGCAGCTATCTCTTGTAAAGCTCAACTTTTTTTTTTTTTTTTTTTTTGAGTTGGAGTCTCACTCTGTCGCCCAGACTGGAGTGCAGTGGCCGCTCCCGGCCACCGCAGCCTCGACCTGCTGGGCTCCGGCGATCCTTCTGCCTCAGCCTTCTGAGTAACCAGAATTACAGGCACGCGCTACCACGCCCAGCTGATTTTTTGATTTATTGTAGAGATGAGGTCTCGCTGCCCAGGCGGGTCTCGAACCCGCGGGCTCAGGCAATCCACTCACTTCAACCTCCCAAAGGCGCGGGATTACAGGCTGAGTCACCGAGACCAGCATAAAGCTCAACTTTAACCAAATAAGGAAAGTTCAGATGAGGTTTCTTTCTGCATCTGCTGTGGCTCAGATGGTTTCCCTTTGGAATAATCTCTTTACCAGTTTGGTGGGTTGATGTTTTCTTCAGAAGCAAAAAGGATTGGAAAGAAAGTGGTTGAAATGGAAGACAGATAAAGAAACCTTACAGTTTACCCTTGAACAACATGGGTTTGAATTGTATGGGTTCAAACATTGTTTCTCCAACCAAATAATATTTGTGGAATACAAAACTCACAATATGGTGGGTTGACTGTTTGGTATACTAGGGCTCTGCAGGACCAACTGTGATAATTGAGTATGTGTGTGGGTTTTGGTATACACAAGGGATCCTGGAACCAATTCCTGTGTATACTGAGGGATGACTATATACATGTAATTAGAATCTTGAAAAAGAATAAATAAAATAACTGAACAGACTATTATTAAGAGGTTTTTCTTTCTCAAGAAAGTCTTCCATGGCAGGCCTTTCTGCCATGAATCTTCCTTTTTCTTTCTCTTCTCACTAATAAACTCTTTTTAAAAAATTTTTAAATAAATAAATAAAAATAAAATTATAATTCACAAAAAATGTCTGGAAATAAGAGAAAATGTGATTCTACAAATTAAATAAGTCTGGTGGTACTTGGAAAAATTGACTCAGAATGATCACCTCCAAGATGTATCTTTGTAAAACTATGATGTTTTCAAGATAAAGTCTCAAGGCTTCCAAGCAAAAAATCAAATAACATACATATCCTAAGAATTAGACTAGGGTCGGGCACGGTGTCTCATGCCTATAATCTTAGCACTTTGGCAGTTGAGGCAAGAGAATTACTCGAGCCTGGTAGTTTGAGACCAGCCTAGGCAACACAGTGAGACCTTGTCTTTACAAAAATAAAAAAAATAAGGCAGGCCCGGGCACGGTGGCTCATGCCTATAATCCCAGCACTTTGGGAGGCCAAGGTGAAAGGATTTCCTGAGCCCCCAGGTTTGAGACCAGCCTGGGCAACTTGGTTATACCTCACCTCTACGATAAGTCAAAAAAATTAGCCGGGCATGGTGGCACATGCCCGTAGTTCCAGTTACTTGGAAGACTGAGGTAGAAGGATTGCCTGGGCCCAGTAGGTCAAGGCTGAGGCTGCGGTGGCCATGAGTGTGCCACTGCACTCCAGCCTGGGCAACAGAGTGAGATTCCGACTCAAAGAAAAAAACAACCAGATATGGTGGCATGTGCCTACTGTTCCAGTAACTCACAACTCAGGAGGCTAAGACAGAAGGATCACCTGAGCTCAGGAAGTGGAGGCTGCGGTGAGCTGTGAGCATGTCACTGCACTCCAGCCTGGGCAACTCATGGTGCGATCATGAGTTTAAAAAAAAAGAAAAAAAATGAGACTAGTATCATATTTCTCAAAAACAACATAAAAAATAAGGCAACAGTAAAGTAGAATTTCCAAACTCAAGAAAATAAATTATGATGATGATGATGATGATTATTTTATTATTATTATTTTTGAATTGGAGTCTCTGTTGCTCAGGCTGGAATGCAGTGGCATGCTCACAACCACCACAGCCTCAACTTACAGGCTAATTTTTTGATTTATTGTAGGGACACAGTCTCGCCTAATTGCCTGGGTGGGTCTTGAACTTCTGGACTTAGGTCATCCTCCACCTCACAAAGTGCTGGGATTACAGGTATGAGCCACCGTGCCCAGTTTACATTTTGTTGTGTGTGTATGTCAGAGTCTCACTCTGTCACCCAGGCTGGAGTGCAGTGGCACGCTCACAGCCACCATAGCCTCAACTTGCTGGGTTCAGGTAATCCCTCCACTTCAGCTTTCCAAGTAGCTGGAACTTCAGGCGTGGACCACCATGCCCAGCTAGTTTTTTTATTTATTGTAGAGACGAGATCTCTTCAAGTTGCCCAGGCTGGTCTCGAGTCCCTGGGCTCAGGCAATCCTCTTACCTCGGCCTCCCAAAGTGCTGGGATTACATACATGAGCCACCATACCTGACACAACTTTTTTTTTTTGAGTTGGAGTCTCACTCTGTCGCCCAGATTGGAGTGCATTGGCCGCTCCCGGCCACCGCAACCTCGACCTGCTGGGCTCCGGCGATCCTTCTGCCTCAGCCTTCCCAGGAGCAGGAATTACAGGCATGCGCTACCATGCCCGGCTGATTTTTTGTAGAGATGAGGTCTCGCCTGCCCAGGCGGGTCTCGAACCCACGGGCTCAGGCAATCCACTCACCTCAGCCTCCCAAAGGCGCGGGATTACAGGCTGAGCCACCGAGCCCGGCTCCTGACACAACTTTTAAAGAATTAGATAATATAAAAAGATGTTAACTAGAGACAACAGATAAATGATGCCATTAAAACTAGATATTTATATGCAAAATGAAACTATGCCCCTGTATCTTGCCATATACAAAAATCAAATCAAAATGAATCTAAGACCTGAAACTATGAAACTACTAGAAGAAAACATTGGGGAGACACACCAAGACATTGGTTTAGGAAAAGATTTCTTAGTAAGACCTCAAAAGCACAAGGCAACCAAAGCAAAAATGGTAAATGGGATCACATCAAGCCAAAAAGCTTCTTTTTGGCAAAGGAAACAATCAACAAAGTGAATCAACAACACACTGAATGGGAGAAAATATTTGCAAACCATCTACCTGACAAGGAATTAATAATTGGAATATACAAGGAGCTCAAACAACTCTATAGGAAAAAAATAATCTAATTTTTAAAGGGGCAAAATATCTGAATAGACATTTCTGTAAAGAAGACATACAAGGCTGGGCAGAGGTGAGAGGATTGCTTGAGCCCAGGGGCTCGAGACCAGCCTGGGCAACTTGATGAGATCTTGCCTCTACAATAAGCCAAAAAACTAGCTGGGCATGGTGGCACACACCTGAAGTTCCAGCTACTCGGAAAGCTGAAGTGGAGGGATCACCTGAACCCAGCAGGTCAATGCTGTGGTGGCCATGAGTGTGCCACTGCACTCCAGTCTGGGTGACAGAATGAGACTTCAACGCAAAAGAAAAAAAAAGTTGTTGTAAGATGGGCACAGTGGCTCACACCTATAATCCCAGCACTTTGGGAGGCGGAGGTAAGAGGATTGCCTGAGCCCAGAAGTTCAAGACCTGCCTGGGCAACTTGGTGAGACCTCATCTCTACAATAAATCAAAAAAAATTAGCCGGACGTGGTAGCGCACGCCTGTAGTTCCAGCTACTCGGAAGGCTGAGGCGGAGGGATCGCCGGAGCCCAGCAGGTCGAGGCTGCAGTGGCCGGGAGCGGCCACTGCACTCCAGTCTGGGCGACAGAGTGAGACTCCAACTCAAAAAAAAAAAGTTGTTTTAGTTACTATTTTTGACAAGTCTGTCCTTTAGTCTTCCTGCTAAAGATATGAGTGTCAACACTCATATAATAATTATAGTGTTCTGTAGTTTTCTGTGCATTTACTATTACCAGTTTGTTCTGTACCTTCAGGTGATTTCTTGTTGCTCATGGATATCCTTTTCTTTCAGATTGAAGGGCTCTTTTTAGCATTTCTTAAACGATTGGTTTGGTTTAGTGAAATCCCCCAGATTTTTTTTTTGGTCTGGGAAAGTAGCTATTTCTCCTTTATATTTGAAGGATAATTTTGCTGGTTATAATATCCTAAGATGAAATTTTTTTTTCTTAAGCACTTTGAATCCCAGTCCCTCCTGGTCTGTAACATTTCCACTGAGAAGTCTGCTGCCAGACGTATCAAAGCTCCTTTATATATTATTTACTTCTTTTCTCTTGGGCTTTTAGGATTCTTTCTTTATCCTTTACCTTTGAGAGTTTGATTATTATGTGCCTCAAGGTAGTCTTATTTGGGTTGAATCTTCTCTGTGTTCTTCGATCTTCTTGAATCTGGAGAGTCATTTCTTCCTCTAGGTTTGAACGGTTCTCAAAACTTTGTACCCCAATCTCTTTTTCTACATTCTCCTTAAGGCCAGTAACTTAGATTTGGCCTTTTGAGTCTGTTTTATAGATTCTGTAGGAATGCTTTATTCTTTTTTTTTTAATTCATTTTCCTCCTCTGTGTATTTTCATTACAAATTTTTTTTTTTCTTCAGGGACAGGATCTTGTTCTATCACCCAGGCTGGAGTGCAGTGGTACAGTCATGGTTCACTGCATCCCTTAACTCCTGGGCTCAAGCAGTCTTGAAATTTAGTCTCCTGAGTAGCTAGACAGGCATGTACTACCACACCCAGCTAATTTTTTGTTGTTGTTGTGGAAACACAGAGTCTCACAGTGTTGCCCAGTCTGGTCTTGAACCCCTGGCCTCAAGTGATCCTTCTGACTAGACCTTCTAAAAGTGCTGGGATTACAGGTGTAAGCCACCACACCTGGTCCCTGACTGTGTATTTTCCTATTGCTTGTCTTCAAGCTCACTTATACTGTCATGCTGTTGAGAGACTCTATTTTCTGTTTTGTTCATTGAATTTTTCAGCCCCAGAATTTCTGCTTGATTTAAAAAAATTATTTCAATCTATTTGTTAAATTTCTGTAATAGAATTCTCAATTCCTGATCAGGTGCAGTGGCTCACACCTATAATCCCAGCACTTTGGAAGGCTGAGGTGGGAGGATCACTTGAGCCCTGGGGTTTGAGACCAACCTGAGAAATATAGCAAGACTTTGTCTTGACAAAAAATAAAATAAAATAACTGGGCATGGTGGCACTTGCCTGTGGTCCCAGCTACTCAAGAGGCTGAGGCAAAAGGATTATCTAAGTCCAGGAGGTCGAGGTTGTGATGAATCATGATTATTCCACTGCACTCCATCCAGCCTGGGTGACAGAGACACCAACTACTAAATAAAATAAAATAATATCCAAAATTCCTTCTTTGCATTATCTTGAAGTTTCTGAGCTTCCTCAAGACAGCTATTTTGAATTCCCTATTTGAAAGGTCACATACCTTTGTCGTTCCATGATTGGTCAGTGGCGCCTTATTGAGTCCATTTGGTGAAGTCATGTTTTCCTGGATGTTCTTGATGCTTGTGGATGTTTGTTGATGTCTGAGTTAGGTATTTATTCCAACCTTTGCAGTCTGGACTAGTTTGTACCCTTTTTTACTTGAGAAGGCTTTCCATGAATTTGAAGGAGATGGAGTGCTGTGACCTAAATCTATGGTCACTTCAGCTGTTTCAGCACTAGGAGACAACCTTAGCCCAGGAACAATGTGACTCTTTTAAGATTCCCAGATACACAGCTTTGGTGGACATGGGTAAGATAAGGAATAATTCCCTGGGTTACCAGGCAAAGTCTCTCATCCTCTTCCTTCTCCTCCTTGCAACTCCCATCAGAAGTCCCTCAGTGCTAGGCTTCTGGTGCCTTCTCTTAGGGAGGGGTGACACAGTCATTTCAGTGGGAACCATAGCTGGCACTGCGCAGGGTTGCACCTGAGGCCTTGTAGACCAGCACAATGCTGGGGCTCACTCAAGACACAATTTGCCTATAAATTGCATCATCTCTGCCATTTCTGGATTTATTTCTACTTATGGTTTTTTTCTTTTGGTTATGGGTTTTTTTTCTGCCTCTCTATATATCTAAATTAATTAGTATAAAGTTTACATTGCTGAGTGACTGGATTTTTAAAATATTCCTTTAGATTACCGTGGCTCAAGCCTGTAATCCCAGCATTTTGGGAGGCAGAGATGAAAGGATTGCTTGAGCCCAGGGTTCAAGAACAGCCTGAGCAACATGGTGAGACCTGGTCTCCACAATAAATAAAAAAATTTGCCAGGTGTGGTGGCACATGCCTGTGGTTCTGCTACTTGGAGGGCTGAGGCTAAAGGATCACCTGAGGGCCAGGTGTGGTGGCTCATGCCTATAATTTCAACACTTTGGGAGGCCTAGGTGAGAGGATCGCCTGAGCTCACGGGTTTGAGACCAGCCTGGGCAACTTGGCGAGGCCTCATCTCTACAATAAATCAAAAAATTAGCTGGGCGTGGTGGTGCGTGCTTGTAGTTCCAGTTACTTGGAAGGTTGAGGCTGAAGGACTGTCTGAGCCCAGCAGGCCAAGGCTGCGGTGGCTGTGAACGTGCTACTGCCCTCCAGTCTAGACAATAGAGTGAGACTCCAACCCAAAAAGAAAAAAAAAAAAGAAAGAAAGATCACCTGAGCCCAGCAGGTCGAGCCTGCGGTGGCCATGAGCGTGCTATCGCATTCCAGCCTGGGTGACAGAGTGAGACTCCGACTCAATAAATAAATAAATATTCATTTAAAGAGGTTTAAGTTTTGTTCTGGAGGTAGAAAAATTACCTGTGAGGCTGGGTACGGTGGCTCACGCCTATAATCCCAGGACTTTGGGAGGCCAGGGTGAGAGGATTGCCTGAGCCCATGGGGTTGAGACCAGTCCAGGCAACTTGGCGAGACCTCATCTCTTCAATAAATCACGAAAAATTAGCTGGGCATGGTGGTGCATGCCTGTAGTTCCAGCTACTTGGAAGGCTTCAGGCAGAAGGATTGCCTGAGCTCAGCAGGTCGAGGCTGCGGTGGCCATGAATGTGCCACTGCCCTCCAGCCTGGGCAACAGAGTGAAACTCCTACTCAAAAAAAAAAAGAAAGAAAGAAAAATTACCTGTGGATCGCCAAAATCTTTCCAAGGTATATTTTAAGCTATTTCAGGGTGCATTTAGAGTAGACTTTGTTCCAGGGCATTCATTCTCAACAGGAATTATATCGCCCTCAAGGGGCACAACACTTGGTTTTGGGGGACAAAAATATCTTAATCTTTTAGTGTGGAATTGGATTAGAATTGGAGGCGTCAATAAAAATTCATGATTTGTACACATGTATGAGTATGTATGTGCATATGTGTATGCTTTTTTTTTTTTTTTTTTGAGTCGGAGTCTCACTCTGTCGCCCAGACTGGAGTGCAGTGGCCGCTCCCGGCCACC
>NW_007247430.1:215868-216971 GCF_000164805.1 Carlito syrichta
CTGCCCAGGCGGATCTCGAACCCGCGGACTCAGGCAATCCACTCACCTCAGCCTCCCAAAGGCGCAGGATTACAGGCTGAGCCACCGAGTCCGGCTCATATGTGTATTCTTATTTCTCAGCTTGGTCCACTGGTAGGGACAATGAAACAATAACACCTCAGTAGCAATGAGCTAATATAGTGCCCATCGGTTTTTTAACCCACACTAAAAGGAACCAGGGTTTCAAGGCTGGACCTGGGAAAATACATGAGCTTGGAATATCTTTTATGACAAAAATTAAGGAAACATTCAAAGAATGATGATGGGATAGGCACAGTGGCTCAAGCCTGTAATCCCAGAACTTTGGGAGGCTGAGGTGAGAGGATTGCCTGAGTCCAGGGGTTCGAGACCAACCTGGGCAAATTGGTGAGATATTGTCTCTACAATAAATAAAAAAATTAGCTGGACGTGGTGGCATGCACCTGTAGTTCCAGCTACTTGGAAGGCTGAGGCAGAAGGATCGCCTGAGTCCAGCAGGTCGAAGCTGTGATGGCTGTCAGCGGGCCACTGCTCTTCAGCCTGGGCAACAGAGTGAGACTCTGACTCAAAAATAAATAAATAAATAAATAAATAAATAACTTATTCACTGTGATCTGAGAGCAAACATTGTGTGTATTCTATTCTTTTAAGTTTGTTAAGGTGTGTTTTATGGTCCTGAATGTGGTCTATCTTGGACCACATTCCATGTGAGTTTGGAAAGTTCCATGTAATCTTCTGTTGTGAATGAAGTCATCTATAGATGTAAATTATTTACAGTTGGTTCATGGTATTGTTGAGTTTTTCTGATTTTCTGCCTTCTAGATCTGTCCATTTCTGATAAAGGGATATTGATGTTTCTAACTATAATAGTGGATTCTATTTCTCCTTGCAGTTCCACCCATTTTTGCCCCGCATATTTTGATGCTCTGCTGTTAGGCACATACACATTAAGAATTGTTATGTGTAAGCCGGGCTCAGTGGCTCAGCCTGTAATCCCGCGCCTTTGGGAGGCTGAGGTGAGTGGATTGCCTGAGCCTGCGGGTTCGAGACTCACCTGGGCAGGCGAGACCTCACCTCTATAATAA
>NW_007247430.1:216991-228526 GCF_000164805.1 Carlito syrichta
GAAGGATCGCCGGAGCCCAGCAGGTCGAGGCTGCGGTGGCTGGGAGCGGCCACTGAACTCTAGTCTGGGCAACAGAGTGAGACTCCAACTAAAAAAAAAAGAATTGTTATGTGCCCCTTGTCCTGGAAAATGAAGCATGCTGGAAAGGTGGACACCCCCTCACTCATCATGCAACACACATTCTTGGGGGAACCTAGTGTTAATCCATTTGTAGACAAACTGCTTCTGGTCAGGGTTTCATACAAACCAGAGCTGCTCTCTCACTGTAATCTGTTGAAAGTCATCCCTCAATACAAGGGTAAAAAAAAAATTTTTTTAAAGAAAAGAAGAAGAGGAATTGTTATGTCTTCTTGGAGAATTGACCTCTTTATCATTATGTAATGCCCCCTTTTATCCTTCATAATTTTCCTTGCTCTGAAGTCGACTCTGTCTGAAATTAATACAGTGACTCCAGCTTTCTTTTATTATTATATAATACAAGTTTCAATATATCAATAAGGCAGGGCCATTATAAACACACAAAACTAACAACCGAGCCCCAAATAATATGAAGCAAAACTGGACAGAATGGAAGAAAAAAAAGTTCTGAAATAGTTCTAAATAGACTGGGCATGGTGGCTCACGCCTGTAATCCTAACATTTTAGGAGGCAGAGACAAGAAGGTTGCCTAAGCCCAGTGCTCAAGATCAGCCTGGGCAACTTGGCAAGACCTCATTCATACAATAAGTCAAAAAATTAGTCAGGCGTGATGGTGCACACCTGTAGTTCCAGCTACTTGAAAGGCTGAGGCAGAAGGATGGCCTGAGACCACAGGTTGAGGCTGTAGTAGCCATTGACTATAGCATGGGCAAAAGAGTGAGACCAGGAACAATAAGCCCTTGCCAAGTCGATAAATTAGCTTCATCAACCTGGATGTTATGGAAGTTTTTCATTCCACATTTGCAGATTCCTTCAAGGTCCTTCATCAGCCTCCTTCTGGCCACCATCTTGAATCTGGTACTGCTGTTTTGCCCCCACTTTTATTTAATTAGTGTTAGCATGCTATATCTTTCTCCATCCTTTTACTTTTAATCTGTATATATTTATGGTGGGTTTCTTGTAGAAATACATAGGTGGGCTCTTGTTTTTGTTTTAGCTTTCCAAGTAGGATTCTTTTGAGGTAGGGTCTCACTCAGACCCAGGCTGGAATGTAGGGGTACTATCTTGGCTCACAATAGTCTCTACTTCCTGAGATTCGGCAATCCTTCTGCCTCAGTCTCCTGAGCAGCTGGGACTATACAGGCACATGCCACCATGCCCAGCTAGTTTTATTTTTATTTTTTGTAGCAAAAGGGTCTCACTATGTTGCTCAGACTGGTCTCAAACTCTTGGGCTCAAGCAACCCTCCTACCTCGGCCTCCCAAAGTACTGGAAATACAGGCATGAGCCACTGCACCTGGCTGGGTCTTGTTTTATGATCCACTATGAAATTATATCTTTTAATTTGTGTATTGAGACCATTGACATTAAAAATGATTATTGATATATTTGGATTAATATCTACCATATTTGTTACTGTTTTCTAGCCATTGTCCTGGCTCTTTGTTCCTAGTTTTTCTTCTACTCTTTTCTCCTTTTTTTTGGGCCTTTTGTGGTTTTAACTGAGCATTTTACATGATTCCATTTTCTTAGCATATCAAGAAAAATAATTGGCTCACCCTGTAATCCCAGCACTTTGGGAGGCAGAGGTGAGTGGATTGCCAGAGCCCACGGGTTTGAGACCCACTCGGGCAACTTGGCAAGACCTCGTCTCTACAGTAAAAAAATAATAATAATAATAATTAACTGGCATGGTAGTGCGCGCCTGTAGTTCTGGCTACTTGGAAGACTGAGGTGGAAGGATCGCCAGAGCCCAGCAAGTCCAGGCTGCGGTGACCAGGAGCATGCCACTGCAATCCAGTATGGGCAACAGTGAGACTCTAACTCAAAAAAAAAAAAAAAAAAGAAAAATAGTAACTTTGTAGTGGAGAAATTTGTGATCAAAGCTAACATCACTAGTAAAAGGACAAATAGATAACATGTGTCTCCTGATAGAATAGATTGAGAAGGGGACAACATCATTTATCTGATATTCCTGCCAAAAAAATGCATGACCTGAATTAATCATGAGGAAACATCAAGCAAACCCAAATTAAAGTATATTCCACAAAGTAACTTGACTGTACTCTTTTTTTTTTTTTTAATTGGAGTCTCACTCTGTCACCCAGACTGGAGTGCAGTGGCCGCTGGCCCCCGCAGCCTCGACCTGCTGGGCTCCGGCAATCCTTCCGCCTCAGCCTTCCAAGTAGCTGGAACTACAGGCGCGCGCTACTATGCCCGGCTAATTTTTGATTTATTGTAGAGATGAGGTCTCACCAAGTTGCCCAGGCGGGTCTCGAACTCGCAGGCTCAGGCAATTCGCTCACCTCGGCCTCCCAAAGCGCTGGGATTATAGGTTGAGCCACTGAGCCCGGCCTTGACTGTACTCTTTAAAATGTCAAGGTCGACCTTGAACATCATAATACTATAAGAAAGGGATTAGAAGTAGCAGGTCACTGCCAGGCAATAGAAGGTGGGCACACTTCATCAATATGGGAGCCTGATCAAAAACCAGGCAAAGTGGGGACCAAAGTCAGGCCCAAACATTACCGGTACAATGACAATTTGCATACCTAATCCTTAATTGTACCCCACACCTTTAAAATAAATAAAAATTTTTTTTTAATGTCAAAGTCATAAAAGATAAGGAAAGACTGAGTAACTGTTTCAATTTTTTTTTTTTTTTGAGTTGGAGTCTCACTCTGTCGCCCAGACTGGAGTGCATTGGCCGCTCCCAGCCATCTCAGCCTCTATCTGCTGGGCTCTGGCGATCCTTCCAACTCAGTTTTCCGAGTAGTCAGAATTACAGGCATGCGCTACCATGCCCGGCTGATTTTTTAATTTATTGTAGAGATGAGGTCTCGCCAAGTTGCCCAGGGGGATCTCGAACCCGCGGGCTCAGGCAATCCACTCACCTCAGCCTCCTAAGGCGCGGGATTACAGTCTGAGCCACCAAGCCCAGCTAACTGTTTCAATTATAAAGATGAGATGACAATTGAATATAACTCATGGTCCCGGTTTTTGTTTTTGGTTTTTGCTGATAGTAAATACTATTAGAACAATTGGCAAAATTTGAATAAGGCCATTTACTATCCTATTAGTGTTAATTTCCTGATAATGATGTTTAGACTGTGATAGTTATATAACAGAATGTCCTTGTTTTTAGGATAAATACGTTAAAGTGTCTAGGAAGGGGGAGAGAGAGAGAGAGAGAGGAAGCAAAAATGTGGCACATTTGAGAAATCTGAGTGAAGGATATATGGGAATTCTTTGTAGTATTCTTGCAATTTTCTTTCTTGCTTTCTTTCTTTTTTTTTTTGAGTTGGAGTCTCACTCTGTCACTCAGACTGGAGTGCAGTGGCCGCTCCTGGCCACGGCAGCCTTGACCTACTGGGCTCCGGTGATCCTTCCGCCTCAGTCTTCCAAGTAGCTGGAACTATAGGCGTGTGCTACTACGCCTGGCTAATTTTTGATTTATTGTAGAGATGAGGTCTCACCAAGTTGCCCTGGTGGGTCTTGAACCTGCAGGCTCAGGCAATCCACTCACCTCGGCCTCCCAAAGCGCTGGGATTACAGGCTGATCCATCGAACCTGGCAGCAATTTTCTGTAAATCTGGAATTATTTTGAAATAAAAAGTTTAAAAACTGGGAAAGTATTTAGGTTCCTGGTATTTAGATAGTATTCGAGAAGAGTGTCATAATAGTTGAATTTTTAAATGTCCATGTTTATAGTACTCCAGAAATTATAACTTTTGCAACTATTCATTTTACAAAGAAAATGTTGGGTATCAACCTAGAATGTGTAACAGTTTTTAGAGCAGCAAACTATTCTGTATACTAAATGGTGGATACATGTTATTATATACTTGTCTAAATTCATGGAATATCAACACTAGGGGTGAATCCTAATGTAAACCATAATCCTTGGGTGATAGTAATATGTCAGTGTAGGCTCATTGATTGTAATAAATGTACCATTTTGGTGTAGGATGCTGATAGTGAAGTAAGCTGTGCATGTATGAACAGGAGGCATATAGGAACTTTCTGCTCAATTTTTCTTCAAATTAAAATTTCCCTAAAAATGTAGGCTGGGCGAGGTGGATCACGCCTATAATCCCAGCACTTTGGAAGGCTGAGGTGAGAGGATTGCCTGAGCCCATGTTTTGATACCAGACTGGGCAACTTGGCGAGATCTCATCTCTACAATAAATAAAAAAATTAGCCAGGAATGGTGGTGTGTGCCTGTTGTTCTAGCTACTAGGAAGGCTGAGGTGGAAGAATTGCCTGAGCCCAGCAGGTTGAGGCTGTGGTGGCTGGGAGCTGCACTCCAGCCCGGGCAACAGAGTGAGACTCCTACTCAAAAACAAACAAAATATGTATATATTAGCTTATTTTAATTAATTGATTAATTAATTAATTAAGTTGAGTTGGATTATCACTCTGTTGCCCAGGCTGGAGTGCTGTGGTACACTCACAGCCATCCCAGCGTCAACCTGCTGGGCTCCAGTGATCCTTCCGCCTCAGCCTTCCAAGTAGCCAGAACTATGGGCATGTGCTACCACATCTGGTTAATTTTTTAAAAATTTTTTATTGTAGAGACAAGGTCTTGCCAAGTTGCCTGGGCTGGTCTCAAACCCTCAGGTTCAGGCAATCCACTCGGCTCGGCTTCCCAAAGTGCTGGGATTACAGACTGAGCCACCGAGCCCAGTCAGCTTTTTTTTTTTTAATATGTGAAAGGACACAAAAAAGTGTTTTAAAGGTGAGAAAAATAATTAGAGACCACTTCCCTAGAGGATTTGTGCCAATCATGGCAGCATTTTTACAATGGCCCAACGATTTTATTGTCCATCAACTGCAGAATCAATAAATACATTGTGATAAATTCACATGATGGAAAACTATTCAGCTACAAAAGTGACTGAACTACAGCACCACATATGAATCTTATAGATTGAATGCATGAAGCAAGATACAAATGACTCCATTTATATAAATGTTAAAAAAAAAAGAAGCCAAATTAAACTAAATTTTTGTTGTTGTTGTTGTTTTGAGCTGGAGTCTCACTCTGTCACCCAGACTGGAGTGCAGTGGCTGCTCCCGGCCACCGCAGCCTCGACCTGCTGGGCTCTGGCGATCCTTCTGCCTCAGCCTTCCAAGTAGCTGGAATTACAGGCATGCACTACCACAGGCTGATTTTTTGATTTATTGTAGAGATGAGGTCTTGCTGCCCAGGCGGGTCTCGAACCCATGGGCTCAGGCAATCCACTCACCTCAGCCTCCCAAAGGCGCGGGATTACAGGCTGAGCCACCAAGCCCGCATTGTTTGTTTTTTTGAATCAGAGTCTCACTCTGTCACCCAGGCTAGAGTGCAGTAGCACGCTCACCACCACCATGGCGCTGGCCTGCTGGGCTCAGGTGATCCTTCTGCCTCAGCCTTCCAAGTAGCTGGAACCACAAGCGTGTACAACCACGCCTGGCTAATTTTTTGACTTACTGTAAGGATGAGGTCTCGCCATGTTGCTCAGGCTGTTCTTGAACTCCTGAACTCAGGCAATCCTTTCACCTCTGCCTCCCAAAGTGTTGAGATTACAGGCACGAGCCACCGCAATTAGCTAATAATATTATTTAGAGACACGTACATGAGTGGTAAAACTAAAAAGAAAAACAAACAAGTAGGTAGCTAACATGAAATTCAAGACCGTGGTTACCTATGGGTAGAAAGGGACATGTGACCTGAAGGAAGTCTTGTGTGGATGAGGGGCAGCTTTTGGGGTGCTGGCTAAATTCTACTTTTTGAAATGGATGGCAGTGAAATTAGTGTTTACATTTGAATTAGTCGTTGCATCTTGTATTAATGTTTTATGTACTTTTATGTGTGTTATAGTTCACATTACAAATTTTTAAAATAATGGTGCTTAAGGCCGGGCTCGGTGGCTCAGCCTGTAATCCCAGCACTTTGGGAGGCCGGGTGAGTGAATTGCCTGAGCCCACAGTTTCGAGACCCGCCTGGGCAATTTGACGAGACATCATCTCTCCAATAAATCAAAAAATCAGCCGGGCGTGGTAGCGCATGCCTGAAATTCTGGCTACTTGGAAGGTTGAGGTGGAAGGATCGCCGGAGCCCAGCAGGTCGAGGCTGCGGTGGCCGGGAGCGGCCACGGCACTCCAGTCTGGGTGACAGAGTGAGATTCCGATTCAAAATAAATAAATAAATAAATAAATAATGGTGCTTATAACAGAATTTTAAAGGAAGCACAGAGCATAAGCTCAGTTTTTTCATGACACCAGTCTCCTGGTGTCCTTTCCTGAATTTGGCAGACAGGAGGATTGTCAGAGGAAGGGCATTGATGGCTGGGGACAAGCACAGCACTGTGGCCTGGGAAAGGCAAGTGGACACTGCTTGGCCATGGCATCCACTAGAGAAGTGCTTCTTTATTATTATTATTTCTTTTCTTGTTTATCTTATTTTTAAATATTTTGCTTTTTAATTTATTTGTATAAATTAAACTTTAGTGTTTCTTGAATCTTCTTAAACTTTCGTGTGCACACTAACCAATCACCCGGGGAATCTTGCTAAAATGCAGATTCTATTTCAGTAGTTCTGGGGAGGAGCCAGGGATTCTGCATTTCTAAAAAGCTCCCTGGTGAGGTCTATGCTGCTGGTTCACAGCTGCACTTTGAGTCGTAAGGAGCGATAGCATTTCCAAGTGGAAAGAGACCACCGTGAGAATAGCTACACTTGAGCTCCACTGCCAGTTTCTTACCCAAGTGCTGGCTGCTGAGTGAGAAGACCCTATCAACTGGAAGCTGTGAGTGTTATGTTCCCAGCTTCACTTCCTAGGAATCAACTCCAGTTTGAGGCCACACACTGCATGATTCCACCCTATTCCCATTTCCACTCCCTCTCCATCACCACTCCTGTCACCATATCACTCCCAGCAGATTCACCTTCCCATCTTCATTCCCACTCCCATCGGTTTCCTTGCCTTTCCCTCTTTGCATTCTCAGATTCTTCCCTATCCCCATCCCCAATCCCATCCCAATCCTTATGTGTCTCCATAGCATCATTTCTGTCTGCGTCCCTTCCATCTTTATCGCCAGCTCCTTCTTCTTCTAGTGTTCATTCCCATTCCCTCCTCAGCCCCAGAGGAATCCCAGTCCCCGCTGCTATCCCCAGGACACTCCATCCCTCTTCTGATACATTTCGTTTTCCTTTTCTCATTTTTTCCAGAGTGAAAACTGAGGCAGATTCACTAAGATTTGGGGAGGATGTATGGGGCTATCAATGTTGATGATCTCTCCATACCACATTTCGTCTCCAGATTCCAGAGAAAAACTTTGAAAGACATCACTCTGTCAAGATTTTAGAAATTACTTCTACACTGCCCATGGTGAGTGTGGAGAGCGCTGGGAGTGGATGGGAAGTAGGAGGGAGCAGAAGGGAGGCAGGGTGATCCTGAAAGACAAGGCAAAGATACAAAGAGAGAAGCTACGAAGTCAGAGACCAGAAAAGAGAAACAGAGGCAAAAGAGGAAAAGATGTATGCAGTAACAGATCTCTTATCCAGCCTAATCCTCACCTCTTTCCCACTCTCCCATCCCCCAGGCCAGGCTTTGACACATGGAATTTAAAGAAAAAAAGGTGAGGTCTGCTCTTTCATTCCATACAGTATCTGTCGAGCATTCCTTTTTTAATTCAAATAGGGCAGAAGAAAGGAGCCAGAAATGGACAATTAGCTCTGATTTATCTGGCTGCAGAGTGCACAGATGATCCTCTTTTAGGATGGAAGGTGTCGGGGAGTAGGGGGCATGAAGCTGAGGATAGAAGTGGGAATGTAATGATGTGATGGGTCCATGAATGTGAGACTGGAGTTTTAAACTACAGTAGTCCCCCTCATCCGTGGTTTCAGTTACTCAAGGTCAACTGTGGTCCAAAAATATTAAATTGAAAATTCCCAAAATAAAAAATTTATGTTTGAAATTGTGCACTGTTCTGAGTAGCTTGATGAAATCTCAAGCAGTTCACTTCATTTCTCCCAGGAGGAATTATTCCTTTGAACCATCCCTTTGTCCAGCATATCCATGCTGTGTATGCCTCCCACCGGTTAGGCACTTAGTGGAGGTCTCAGTTATCAGAGTAACTGCGGTAGAGCTTATATTCAAGTAACCCTTATTTAATAGTGGCCCCAACGTGCTAGAGGGGTGATGCTGCCATATTGTCAGTTGTTAATTTCTTACTGTGCGAAATGTATAAATTAAACTTTTTCGGCCATATGTGGTGGCTCAAGCCTGTAAATCCCAGCACTTTGGGAGGTCGAGGCGAGAGGATTGCCTGAGCTCATAGGTTCGAGACCAGCTTGGGCAACTTGGCGAGACCTCATCTCTACAGTAAATCAAAAAATTAGCCCGGTGTGGTGGCATGTGACTGTAGTTCCAGCTACTTGGAAGGCTTAGGTGGAAGGATCGCCTGAGCCCAGCAGGTCGAGGCTGCGGTGGCGGTGAGCAGCGTGTCACTGCACTCCAACCTGGGCGATAGAGTGAGACTCTAACTGAAAGAAAAAAATTAAACTTTATCATAGGTATGTGTATATGGGAAAAGCATAGTGTATATAGGGTTTGATACTATTCCATGTTTCTGTCATCCACTGGGGGGCTTGGACGGTACCCCTTCAGATAAGAGAGAACTATTGTATATTGAAAGACTAGAAGACAAATGAACCTGCCCAAGATATCATTAAGAAACTGGAAACGGAAATGTGACAAAAATGAGTTGAAGGCAGCGACTGGAGGATAATAAAACAGTTTCATGTTTGTCTTCCCATTAAGTTTCAGGCCATTCAACAAACCAGTTACCTGCTGTGGAGAGCCTCTTTCTTTCCTAAGATCTTGCACGTGTTCTCCTGACTCTGTCTCATAGTGAGTGTGGAGGTTTCAAGAGGCAGATAAACCTATACTAAAAAAAGCCTTGCTGAGAGATTCCAGGTTTCTTCCCTTATATTAGTGCTGGGAATTCAGCAGTGGAAGCTTGGTTCAGTGGCCTTCTGTTGGGATCAGCACCAGAACTTCATAAACTAGAACCTCATAAGATTTCTTTCATTCTGATTCTTGTAGTTTCTGGTCATTGGCCAGGACTGTCTGTGACTTGTCTAACTTGCATGTTGGTCTGTGTCCCATTCCATAGCCGGCCCATGAATATAGAGGATCAAATCCTAGGTCAGGCTGGGCTGCATTGCTGCAAGGGCAGCCCGTGCATTTGAGCCTAATTTGTGCAGAGTGATGACCTTCTCCTTGGGGAGGGTAACAGCCATGACTAGGAGCCTGGGTTCATGGTGACCACTGGTGATCTCTGCTAAGTGGCTGGTGGGATCTAGTCACTGTTGGGTGACAGAGAACAGAGAATCTTTTTGGTTGTCAGATTGTTTATTTGTGAGATCAAGGCACTTAAACTATTTTGTGCTCAAATGAAAGGGAAGAGCCCTTTGAGATCTGTCCGAACTGGTGAGTCTTTGTGGTTCATGTCATTTGCTCTGACCAGTATCAAATTGTAAAACTGAAGCTACAAATTCTGGAGTCTGTGGGCCTGTAAATGAGAAAAGCCTTAAATCTCATTGTGTGAGTGGGGGAATATTTTTCCTCCTCCTGAGGGTATTAACAAATTAGATTATAAAGGCTTCAATTAAAGGGGCTTTGTCCTGATTGGTTTACGGAGACTAGTAAGAGCTTATATAAATCCAATTTTGCCAAAACTCTCAGAAAACAAAGACGCTGAACTCCTAATATTTTAAATGGGATAAACAAAACAAAACAAAAACCTTTCTCATAGAAACTGCTAGCTCAGAAGCAATGTTATACAAGAATCTAAGGATCATACAATCTAGCAGGTTTTAATCCTTGGACAAGTCAGACTGACTTGATAATTTTGTCCTAAAAACTAAAATTTTTTTTCCTGATATGACCAGTGTGGAGTATAATACAAACATGTCAGTGTATTTTTTTTTAAGGTTTGCCTTTGTTTTCTTATGAAGAGAATAATATGAATACTTTAATACACACTTGGACTCATCTGCCCCTATTGCTCCTGGTTTAGTCTCAGTCATCCTCATTTCAACTTTACCAAAGTAACCTAAGTTCTATTTCGGAGAGAGAACTGGGAGGCAGGACACTGAGAACTAGCTTTCATATAAAAACATTTTTCAAAACTGGAGTTTACAAAGAACACATAATATTCCCCCGTAGCCATACACCTTCTTAAAATGGCAATTATTAACACATTCATTAAAAAAACCCAAAGATCAGCCGGGCTCAGTGGCTCAGCCTGTAATTCCGCGCCTTTGGGAGGCTGAGGTGAGTGGATTGCCTGAGCCCGCGGGTTCGAGACCCGCCTGGGCAGTGAGACCTCATCTCTACAATAAATCAAAAAATCAGCCGGGCGTGGTAGCGCGTGCCTGTAATTCCGACTACTCAGAAGGCTGAGGCGGAAGGATCGCCGGAGTACAGCAGGTCGAGGCTGCGGTGACTGGGAGCGGCCACTGCACTCCAGTCTGGGCAACAGAGTGAGACTCCAACTCAAAAAAAAAACCAAAAAACCCAAAGGTCAAGCCACTCCATAACAGAAAAATAAGAAGCAAAGACAGATGTAGACTATACTTAGTGACCAATGTTTGAGCATTCTATCTTAATTAGAAGTATCCAAGACTGGGCACTGTGGCTCAAGCCTATGATCCCAGCACTTTGGGAGGCCAAGGCAAGAGGATTGCCTGAGCATGTAGATTCGAGACCAGCCCGGGCAATATGGAGAGACCTCATCTCTACAATAAATCAAAAAAATAGACGGGGTGTGGTAGCGTGCTCCTGTAGTTTCGGCTACCTGGAAGGCTGAGGTGGAAGGGTCGCCTAAGCCCAGCAGGTCGAGACTGCGGTGGCCAGGAACGTGCCACTGCACTCCAGTCTGGGTGAAAGAGTGAGACTCCAACTCAAAAAACAAAAAAAACAAAAAAAAAGAAAAAAGAAGTATTCTGATACTGAAAAATTATTGCTTAATATTTAACCTTAATATTTTAAAGTTGGCTAAGGATTGTAGGAATTACATTTAAGCTGAAGTATTATAGAACCTAATTACTATTGGTAACAAAAAGTTTGTTTGTTGGCATTGACTTCAATGTATTTTTTTTTAATAAAAGAGGTTGGGTTTTGCTACGTTGCCCAAGATGGCCTTGAATTCCTAGCCTCAAGTGATCCTCCCGGCTTGGCCTCTTAAAGTTCTGGGATTACATGCAGGAGCCACCATATCTGGCCTGTTTTTACATGTTTATCACATATATTGTAGGTATCCTTAAACAATTTCCAGTATTATTTTGTTTTTTTGGGTTTTTTTTTTTTGAGTTGGAGTCTCACTCTGTCACCCAGACTGGAGTGCAGT
>NW_007247430.1:228796-230827 GCF_000164805.1 Carlito syrichta
GCCTGGGCAACTTGGTGAGACCTCATCTCTACAATAAATAAAAAAATTAGCTGGCTGTGGTGGCATGCAACTGTAGTTCCAGCTACTTGGAAGGCTGAGGTGAAAGGATAGCCTGAGCCCAGCAGGTTGAGGCTGCGGTGGCTATGAGCGTGCCACTGCACTTCAGTCTGGGTGACAGAATGAGACTCTGATTTTTTAAAAAAAAAGTTTTTTTATAAATACTATCATATCGCATGAATTCCTCTGCAACTTCCTTTTTTTCTTTGAGCCTATTTTTTTATTTTATCTTTTTTGTTGTTTGAGTTGGAGTCTCACTCTGTGGCCCAGGTTGGAGTGCAGTGGCACACTCCCAGTCACCACAGCCTCTACCTACTGGGCTAAGGAGATCCTTCTACCTCAGCCTTCTGAGTAGCTGGAACTACAGTTGCATGCCACCATGCCCACCTAATTTTTTTATTTATTGTAGATAAATTTATTGTAGATGAGATCTCACCAAGTTACCCAGGCTGAAATTGAACCCGTGGGCTCAGGCAATCCTCTTACCTTGGCCTCCCAAAAGTGGTGGGATTATAGGCATGAGCCACCATGCCCAGCCTATATTTTTAAAAAATAAACTTTTTATTTGGGAATAATTTTAGATTTACAGAAAATTTACAGAGGTAGCACAGAGAATTACTGTATACACTTCACTCAGCTTCTCTTAATGTTAACAGCATATATAACTGGTACATTTGTCAAAACTAAGAAATAAACATTGGTGTAATACTACTAACTAAACTACAGATTTTATTAAGATTTCACCAATTTTTCAACTTAAATGTCCTTTTACTATTCCAGGATTCTACTCAGGATACCACATGGCACTTAGCAGATTGCATCATTTTGCTTCATGATACATGGCATTCTAATCCATTCATTCTAACTTAAGCCAGAATTCCATTGTTTGACTGAACCACAGTGTATTTGTTCTCCTCTTGGAAGGTATTTAGGTTGTTCCAAATTCCCTTTACTATCACAAACAATGGTGTCATCCATGTCCCTTTGTCCTTATCTTTGCACTGTCAGGAAACTGAAAGTATTTATCTGCAATTTATGATGAAGTCTAAGCTTATACTTTCAAAATCTGGCTCTTTCTTTTCTAGCCTCATCTTATCCTCAGCTAAACCTCCAGGTTCATGACTGTCTTTTCCAGTTCTCTCCAGTGTTTTCTAAATCTGTCCAGTACTTTTCTGTCTCTCAGCTTTGCCCTTTCTGGTCATCTTCCTTAACCCACCACCAGCCCCAGCAAGTACAACTCTTAGAATGTTGCGCAGTATAGGGGGTTAGTAAGGAAAGCTTGAGCTTGATATGAAACAGGCTTAGGTTCATGTCTGTTTACCTCTTTATTTGTTTTGTTTGGGTTTTTTTGAGTTGGAGTCTCACTCTATCACCCAGGCTGGAGGGCAGTGGCATGCTCATGGCCACTGCAGCCTCAACCTGCTGGACTCAGGCGGTCCTTCTGCCTTAGCCTTCCAAGTAGCTGGAACCACAGGCATGTGTCACCACACCCGACTACTTTTTCTTAATTTATTGGAAAGACAAGGTCTCGCTGTGTTGCTCAGACTGGTCTCAAACCCCTGAGCTCAGGTGATCCTCTCACCTCAGCCTCTCATAGTTCTCCGAAACTTCTTTTGTAAAATACAATTCAGATCAACTAAACAAATAAAATGAAAAAGGACATACAAAACACAAGCCCTAGGTTTTCATTGTTAGATTCAATAAACACAAAACTACTTGCCAAATTGCTGTAAAAGTTTTTCAATGCTTCCCTCAATTTCTGTACCTATCTCACTTGCAGACTGAGATTGGTCAAGTGTGCAAGCTAGTGTTGTCCAGCTTGAGTAGCACCAGGGAGGGGCAAACAGCACAGCGAATGTATATGTGGGCCTGAGAGTGGGAGCGTGGAAGGCAGAAAAGGAAGGTTTTTGGGTTTTTTTGAGTTGGAGTCTCACTCCGTCACCCAGGCTGGAGTGCAGTGGCACGCTCCCGGCC
>NW_007247430.1:231161-247909 GCF_000164805.1 Carlito syrichta
GCTGAGGCGGAAGGATTGCCGGAGCCCAGCAGGTCGAGGCTGCGGTGGCCGGGAGCATGCCACTGCACTCCTGTCTGGGTGACGGAATGAGACTCCAACTCAAAAAAAAAGCAAACAAATAATGACAACATCACCAACAATCACTAAAACAATTGGTTATCTGTGCTAAGATGTAGGTAACCTGGGACAGTGGGAGCACAGAGGAAGCACCTAACCTAATCCAGCCTTGGTGTCAAGGAAGGCAAAGACAGGTTGGGTTTGGCTGGAGAAGCACAAGTGAGAAGTGGGAAGGACACTCCAGGCAGGGAAACAAGTTCTGGAGTCACTCAGCAGTAGGATTAGGGAATGACCTTTCCTATGATTTGATGACTGATTTTCTCTGAGCTCCCAGCATTAGTTTTCCAATATGTGAAGTGACTATGATCATTTGTTTCTTTGAATAATGAAAGAAGAGAAAGCATGGAGGCGGGCCTGCAAGAGTGCCTGGTGCTTGCTCATGTTGCTGTTTGCTGTTTTGTGTGTAAAGAATACTCACAGGAACCAGAGCTGTCACTGATGGTGGGGTGTAGACAGCTCATTGACCCAGGACGGAACAGCAGGGGAGTGGGCATACCCAGACCCAAGGTATGTTTCTCCAGGATGGACTGTCTGTGGAGGATGGGGCACAGTGCTAAATTGGGGCAGGAGGCAGGATCCCAGAGTAAGTGTCTCTGCCCTATAAGACCTGGCATTCTAGATGTCTACACAAAAATAACCTCTACTTTAAAAAGCTAAAAGGTGGGGCTAGCTCTGTCCTACTGTGATAGGTTTTAAGGATCTGATTAAGATGTTAATGGATCATTCCTAAATCATGAGGCTAGTCCTCTCAGGTGATGGTTGTTAATGCAGCAAGTGAGAATCAGGAAAATTAAATAACAGATTTCAAAATTTCAAACCCAGAGGCAGTGCTAGAATTCAATCCCAGATCTTGACTCAAGACTTCATGTCTTCACCAGATGGACATTTAGAAAAACGTCCTGAACACCATGGTCAAATGGAAGTGAATTCCAACTTTCCAACTGGTCCTGGAAGCTAAGGACTACTCCTGGGGGAGGGACGTGGAAATGAGGGTGGGGTTGAAACAAAGGCTTCCTGGAGGAGGTGACCCCAAGGGAGAGCCGCTTATAGTAGACACTCATTAAATGATGATAAAACAAATGGAGTTAGTAGATGGAGAAATGGGGGTATGAGCATTCCAGGTAGAGACAATACGGGGCCACTGGGCAGAGGTCCAAAGGAAGACTCACAGTACCTTGGCATATTAATGTGGACAGGGGTAGCAGTCTGCCCACATGCAGGCTACAGAAGTGCATATCTATAGAACTTAAAAATTACATATCCAACTAAAAGTTAGTTTAAGTTCTTAATAATTGCTGTAGATATTAAGTTTTATTAATACATGTGAGTTTCACATTAGCACGTTTTTATTACACATCTTTTTTTTTTTTTTGAGTTGGAGTCTCACTCCGTCACCCAGGCTGGAGTACAGTGGCATACTCAAGGCCACCCCAGCGTCGAGCTTCTGGGCTCTGGTGATCCTTCTGCCTCAGCCTTCCAAGTAGCTGGAACTACAGGCATGTGCTACCACTCCTGGCTAATTTTTTGATTTATTGAAGAGACGAGGGGGTCTCACTAAGTTGCCCGGGCTGGTCTTGAACCAACAGGCTTAGTCAATCCACTCACCTCAGTCTTCCAAAGTGTTGAGATTATAGGTTGAACCACTGAGTCCGGCCTATTACACATCCTTTAATGAACATTGTATTATATTTGGAAGTTAATTTGCAGAATACCCAGTTATACAATCATCCCAGCATACATTTGGAGCTCATTTTTAGGGCTACATCTTTTACCCTTGTGGTATTAGATACACCCGCATTTCCACAATAGATTCAATATAATCATGTCTTACTGCCATTGATGATAAAGACAAAGAAACAGAGTTCGACCTACTTCAATTTTATCACTTTATGTAACCAGTCAGAGTTCTGTGTTAAAATTGAAAACAGTGAAACAGAATGCAAACTTTTTTTGTTTGGTAAGTGAAAATTTTAATTTGTGTACAAGTTTTTAAAAAAACTGGGTTGGACACAGTGGCTCACACCTGTAATCCCAGTGCTTTGGAAGGCCAAGGTGGGGGATCACCTTGAGTCCAGGAGTTAGAGACTAGCCTGCGAAACATAATGAGATCTTGTCTCTACAAAAAACACAAAAAAATTAGCCAAGCATGGTAGTGGCTAATTAAGTCTTAGCAACTTGGGAGACTGAGACAAGAAAATTGCTTGAGCCTGGGAGTTCAAGGCTGCAGTGAGCTATGATTATGCCACTGCATTCCAATCTGGGTGACAGAGACAGACCCTGTCTCTCAAAAAAAAAAAAATTAAAAGGAAATAATTTACTGAATTTGAATATGAATTTATCTTTAACATGAAAATCTATTCCTTTAAAATTGTTAATTGTTTTAAAATGAAGGATGAGACTGGGTGTGGTAGCTCAACCTGTAATCACAGAACCTTGGGAAGCCGAGGTGAGAGGATTGTCTGAGCCTAAGGGTTCAAGACTAACCTGGGCAACTTGGTGAAGCCTCGTTTCTACAATAAATCACACAAAAAAAACTAGCTGGGTGTAGTGGCATGCTTCTGTAGTTCCAGTTACTTGGAAGGCTGAGGCGGAAGGATCGCCTAAACCCAGCAGGTTGAGGCTGCAGTGACCATGAGCATGCCACTGCACTCCAGTCTGGGTGACAAGAGTGAGACTCCAACCCAAACAATAAAAAAATAAAATAAAATGAAGAATGAATAAGGACATGTTGAATCAGTGGTGCAATTTTTTTTTGAGTTGGAGTCTCACTCCGTCGCCCAGACTGGAGTGCAGTGGCACACTCCCAGCCACCGCAGCCTTGGCCTGCTGGGCTCCGGCGATCCTTCCGCTTTAGCCTTCCAAGTAGCTGGAACTACAGGCGCATGCTACCATGCCTGGCTAATTTTTTGATTTATTGTAGAGATGAGGTCTTGCCAAGTTGCCCAGGCGGGTCTCGAACCCGTGGCCTCAGGCAATCCACTCATCTCAGCCTCCCAAGGCGCGGGATTACAGGCTGAGCCACCGAGCCTGGCTCAGTGGTGCAATTTAGCAGTCACCTAAATTGTATCTTTTCCAGATGTTTTGTTTTATTAAAATTTACTTGTTGATACCTGGATGATAATTTATATAAAGTAGTTTATTCGACCATAACGAAAGGATCAAAATTTAAACAGGTGGATGTAAAAGTGAAATAAATAGTTTTGCCTTTTTCATTTTTTGGAACCATATTATTAATTTTATATATTCTTTATTTATTTTACTGGTGTGAGTATGTACCTACAAAGTTTTGTAAAAGAAAAACTTACTTCTGTTTTTCTTTTTCTGGTTATTATTGTTTTATTTCATGATCATTTGCAAACATGAAATTTGAATTATGAAAACAATTTTATGTTATAGAGGAGAGGGTTAAAAGGTGATTTTTCTCGATGTGTCAAATATAATTCATTTCACAAATATTTCCTAAATGCCACGTTGGGATAAACACCAAGCATTTGGGAACTGGAAAAGGAACCAAATGGGAGTCAGAAATGGCCCAGGAGGTGATTCCGGAGCTGAGAGCTGAGCAGGTAGGCTCAGAATCCCAGCCATCACTTCTCCAGGGCTGTTTTCAGACCCACTCCTGCTAGTAGCTGGAGACCCTAAGATACATAAAACTCTTCCTTCCCCACCAGTTATGATAGAGCAAATGTCCCTGCTCTCACCAAAGGTCCACTTGTCTACCTGTACATGTCCTGTCCTTTCTTGACTCATCAGTGACTTTGCTCCTGTAGTTAAGCCCTCTGTTTCCATATAGTTTCTCCTTTGGCTCATGCCTCCCCATCAGTCTATTATACGTCCTTCCTTAACACCTTTCCAACTGCCACCTCTTTTCTCTGCTCTTGTTCACACAAGACCCCTGACCTCATGAGGTGGTGGAGGCTTTCCTCTTGGCAGAGGCTCTCTGCACTGCCTCTCTCTCCAGCCTCCTTCCCTGATTTCTCCACTCTGAGGTGTAGGAGGCCTAACTGGAGTCTGACTGAGACCTTGGTGTCCCCAGCCCTTACTTGGGTCAAACCGATGCACAGACTGGAAGGGAAGGGATAGGTTGAATGGTGCGGACACAATTACTTTGAGAAGTAGTAAAAGTTTGAGTTGCCCTGCCAGTGACCCTGACCCGGTGGGGGCATGCTGAGTACCAGTGGGTAGCCCGGGGCTGGGGGGCGTGGGGCAGCTACAGGGTGGGGCGGGGTGGGGCCTTGACTCCTCCCCCGGGCGCGCAGTAAGTAGAAGCTGAGCAGTGATTGTGGCGTAGTGGTGCCCAGACACCTGTCTGCGACACCGCAGTGGGGCGGGTCTCCTGTCTGGACTGAAGTGAGTCTGGACCCCACACAGTTGGATGTACAGCCGATCTCAGGCTGAGATGGAGCAGGAGGCTGAGGAGCTGAGACAGTGGCAGGCTCCGCACCAGGAGGCACCGGTGAGTCGGGGCCCATCCCGAGGCTGGCTGGAGCCCAGGACCAAGCTGGGGGTGGCGGAGCGTAGCGAGTGGAGAAAGCGGGAGGGGGAGCTGAGATATCCGAGGGAGGGGGCTAGGAAAAGGAGGGGTGGGAGCTCTAGCACGAAAGCCTTCCGTCATTTATTCAATGAATATCCATCGAGCATTAGAGCTTGTGTTGGGCACTTGGAGTAAAAAAGCTTCAGGGAACTTCCTGGAGAGGGACTTGGGTACTCAGGAAAGCAAAGACATAGTTAGGAAGTCCGTGGGAAACGACAGGAAGAAAACAACCTGAATATTTATTGGCGCCCTACTAAGTGGTAGGCGTTTGCCAGACCCTGGAAATACGATGGTGAATTTACCATAGGACAATATATCATAGCATTTTATTAATAAACCATTTGCTGTCCGGGCTCGGTGGCTCAGCCTGTAATCCCGCGCCTTTGGGAGGCTGAGGTGAGTGGATTGCCTGAGCCTGCGGGTTCGAGACCCGCCTGGGCAACTTGGCGAGACCTCATCTCTACAATAAATTAAAAAAAAAATCAGCCGGGCGTGGTAGCGCGTGCCTGTAATTCCGGCTACTCGGAAGGCTGAGGTGGAAGGATCACCGGCGCCCAGCAGATCGAGGCTGCGGTGGCCGGGAGGGGCCGTTGCACTCCAGTCTGGGTGACAGAGTGAGACTCCAACTCAAAATAAATAAAAATAAAAATAAATCATTCGCTGGATGATTGCAAGTGTACCGATTGCTGTGAAGAGGTAGGGGAGGGACGCATAGGAACAAATAGCAGAGGTGTTTTATCTGACTTAGGAGGTTTAGCAGCCAAAAAGCTGAGAATTAATTTGGTCTGGGGCTAGAGGACTGGTTCGGTGAAGGGTTAGGCAAAGGTATGCCCCTACTTAGGAGCAACTGAAAGATGAACTCTTAGCTGGGCATGGTGGTGCGTGCCTGTAGTTCCAGCTACTTGAAGGCTGAGGCAGAAGGATCTCCTGAGCCCAGCAGGTCGAGGCTGTGGTGGCCGGGAGCGTGCCACTGCCCTCCAGCCTGGACAACAGAGTGAGACTCCAACTCAAAAAAAGAAAAAGAAAGAAAGGTGAGCCAAGGGGAAGCCAGGACACCATTGAGGTCATCCTGGGCTTGAGTTGGTTATTCCAAAAACAGTAGGAAGCCGCTGATAAGATTAAGCATTATTTGTGTCATTTAGATTTGCATTTTTTAAGGAGTCCCCTGGTGCATATGGGCTGGATTTGACATAATTGGCCTCGGCAGTGGCTCATGCCTGTAATCTCAGCACTTTGGGAGGCCCAGGCAAGAGAATTGCCTGAGCCCAGGGGTTCTAGACCAGTCTCTGGGCAACTTGGCAAAACCTCAAAAAGAAAAAAAAAAAGGAAGCTATTGTGATAATCCAAGTACAAGTTCAAATGGCAGCCTAACTAGAAAGGTGAGAGTGGAGATGAAGAAATTAAATATATTTGGAGATGTTTGGGAGGTATAGACCACAAGAATTGGTTTCTACATAGTTAGGGAGGCTTTGAGTGTAACTTAACAAATTTCTTGCTTATACAATTGGGTGAAAATAGTGGTGATATTTTCTGAGGGAGCAAAAGATGAAAAAGAAACAGAATTAATAGATTTTTGGTGGGGGAGGGGAATGGGCAAGATGATTGTGAACTTTGGGCATAGTCGGTTGGAAATACCTGTGGGCTAACCAAATGGACCCGAGCGGTAGGCAGCTAAAAAATTCAGGAGCGATCATCCATGAATTACAGACTTAGAATAACTGGAATAAAAACAAATGGATCCACTAGCACGGGAAAGACTGCCAGAGAGGGCAGCGAAAGGCAAACCTGCAAGTGAGACTGAGAAGGAGGGGGCCAGAGAGAAGGAAAGAGTGTACTAGGGAGGCAAAGGAATACATTAAATGTATCAAGTGCAGTGGGGCAGCTCCTTCAGGTCCCCTCTCACTGTGGGAGTTTTTTCTGTCCTCTCAATAAATCCTTATATCTCAAAAAAAAAAAAAAAAAAATGCAGCCAATAGACTCAAGCTCCCAAGAGGTCAAGAAAGGAGTCTGGAAAGTGCTGCTTGGATGTAGTGAGATGTAGGTCATCTGTGACTTTTAGGAAAGCTGATTGTGCAGAGAAATGGAGGCCAGAGCAAATTTGGGAGAATAAGGTGAGGCAGTGATGAAAGTGTGTTTAGACAACGCTAAATGAGTTTGCCATGAAGGACTGGGAAAACGAGGGCCATGGCTGACAGGGAAGGAAAAGAGGCTGAGCACCCCAGGAATACCCATCCAATAGCCATTTATCTGGTTCCTATTATATGCCTACCTTATGCTAATTGCTGAGCATATGGTAGTGATTAAACAGATAGGGCCGGGCAGGAGGCTTGAGGTAGGAGGATCGCTTGAGGCCAGGAGTTAGAGACTATAGTGCAATATGATCACACCTGTGAGTAGCCACTGCATTCTAGCCTGGGCAACATAGCAAGAGCCTGTCTCTAAAAATATATAATATAAAATAAAGTAAAACAATATCTCCTCAACTCTTCTGGGGTTTAAAAAAAATGTTTTCCTCTATAGTCAAAACAAGATAATCAAACCTAATTTCTTTTTCTTTTTTTTTTTGTAGTCAAGTCAGAGTCTCACTCTGTTGTTGCCCAGGCTGGAGTGCAGTGGCACGCTGCTCACGGCAACAGTCTTGACCTGCTGGGCTCAGGTGATCATTCTGCCTCAGCCTTTCAAGTAGCTGGAACTACAGGCCTGTGTCACCATGCCCAGCTAATTTTTTGACTTATTGTAGAGATGAGGTCTCATTTGTCCAGACACCTCTTGAACCTACGGGCTCAGGCAATCCTCTCACCTCAGCCTCCTGAAGTGCTGGGATTATAGGCGTGAGCCACTGTGCCCGGCTAACCTAATTTCTTTAAATCATCTTAGATGCAATCCATACTCAAATTCCCCTATTTTTGTCCTAAAAGGTCGCTTGCAGCTGGTATATCCAAGTCAGATCCAATTTAAGACCACATGCTACATCTGGTTATGTCCTTGTAGTTTCTTTGAAATTAGAATAGTTTTCTTTTATGAATGACGTTTAGTTTTTCATGATCCTAACTATTGTCTTTTAGAATATTCCTTCCGTATTTATCAGATTGCTTTCTCATGGTATAATTTAGCTTAATGTTCTATCTCTTGTATTACCTCTGGATTAGAGTTATTATTATTATTGAGACAGTCACTCTGTCACCTGGCCTGGAGTTCAGTCTTACAATCATAGCTCACTGCAGCCTCAAACTCCTGGTTCAAGGGATCTTCTTGACTGTATTTTGTAGAGACAGAGGCCTCACCATGTTGTCCAGGCTGGTTCCAAACTCCTGGACTCAAGCAGTCCTCCACCCTCGCCTCCCAAAGTGCTGGGATTATAGATGTGAGCCACCAAGCCCAGACTAGAGTTAGATTTTTTTTTTTTTTAGTAGGAGTGTCACTCTGTCACCCAAGCTGGAGTGCAGTGGCATATTCACAGCCACTGCAGCCTCGACTTGCTGGACTCAGGCGATCTTTCTGTCTCAGCCTTCCAAGTAGCTGGAACCACAGGAGTGCACCACCGTGACCAGCTAATTTTTTGATTTATTGTGGAGACAAGGTCTCACCATGTTGTCCAGGCTGGTCTCGAACTTGTGGGCTCAGGCAATCCTCCTACCTCAGCCTTCCAAAGTGCTGGGATTACAGGTATGAGTCACTATGCCCGATTTAGAGTTAGATCTTAAGGCTTAATTGGATTCAGGATATTTGGTAAGAATGCCTCATAGGTACGGTAGGCTTCATCTTGTATTATATCAGGGGACGTCTGGCTACCCATATCTGGTGATACTAGGCCTGATCCTTGTTGAGGTAGCAAAAAGCCCAACTGATCTCTATGTTCAAACTTACCTCTTTTTTTGTTTTCCCTAGCTATAAGGACTATTACTTTTTTTTCAAACTTACCATTTATCTTTTTAGTCAGAAAGTAATCTGTGTGATGTTATCTTATATGTATCCAAATGTTCAGTTCCATACCAGCCATTCACCTACTGATTTTAACATCAAATTTTAATTTTTCCTCAATTAAATATTTCATTGCGGGTTCCAAAATAATGCAAGTCCTTCCACCTTGGTCCTTCTGCCTCACCTTTCAAGTAGCTGGAACCACAGGCATGCACCATCACACCTGGCTAGTTTTTAAAATTTATTTTAGAGACTAGGTCTCCGCCATGTTGCTCAGGCAATCCTCTTGCCTCTGCCTCCCAAAATGCTGGGATTACAGGTATGAGCCACCATGCCCAGTCAGGCTTGCTATTTTTGGTTTTGTTTTATTTGTTTTTAATTGTTATGTGGTTTTTCTGTGCCAGGAGCAGCTCACAGTGTAAATTTAACATCTTCTCAGATCTTGTGCCTTTTCCTGGGTATGCCTGGTGACTTTCTAAATTCCCCTGTGTATGTGGTTGCTTTTGAAATGTCCTAGTTCTTAAACGTCTGGCTTCCTAGAAGGAAAAAATGGTGAAGGAGCAAAAACAGGTGCCAGTCCTTTAAATATGCAGAAGTCCCTTCGGTGGGAAGTGGAAGGGTTTGTAGTAATGGTGGTGGGGTTGCAACAGTGGCTGCCCATCTGTGTCTGCACCTCATAATCAGAAATAGCAATTAGCAGTTAGATCCCCAATATTTGGAAGACAAGGTTTTTATTGCCCACTCTGGCTCCTGCAAGCTATGTGCAAGTTTCTCCAGGAAAATGGGGTGTGTATGAGTAGCCACTGCCTACCTAAGAGTTGAAGTTGACCCAAATTAATTGCAATTTACTCTCCAAGCCTTCCCCTGGAAGTCACAAACCTTTAATATTCTTCATTATTCCAAAATATGGCAGCTAAATTCTTCCAGTGCAATGGCTACCTTGGTGTGGATATAAATTCCTGGTGCTTCCTGCTCTGCTATCTTCCTTATGTCACTTCCTCTATCTGTCACCCAGGCAGGAGGGCAGTGGCACAATCATGGCTCACCTCAACCTGGACCCTCTGGGCTCAGGAGATCCTTCCATCTCAGCATCCCAAACAAGTGCTGGGATTACAGGCATGAGCCACCGCACCTGGCTGGTTTCATATTTGAATAGATTGTTCTTTTCTAGATCATCTTAATGGAAGAGTGGGAATGATGGTGTAGCTTACCCAGTTCCTCAGCTCAAGAGCTCCCTCTTTTTTTTTTTGAGAGTCTCACTCTGTCACCCAGACTGGAGTGCAGTGGCCACTCCTGGCCACCGCAGCCTCGACCTGCTGGGCTCCAGCGATCCTTCCGCCTCAGCCTTCTGAGTAAACGGAATTATAGGCACGCGCTACCACACCCGGCTAATTTTTTGATTTATTGTAGAGATGAGGTCTCGCCAAGTTGCCCAGGCGGGTCTCAAACCCGTGGGCTCAGGCAATCCACTCATCTCAGTCTCCCAAAGGCGCAGGATTACAGAATGAGGCACCAAGCCCAGCTGAGCTCCCTCTTCTAATGCTATAGTACAGACCTGCTCCCACCAACCTCTTTCCTACCCTTTATGCAAGTCACAGTCACCAAGGGATACTGCCCCTGACTTCCCAGACAACCCTCATCCTTTTTTTAGGAAATGTTTTTCACATTTGTCTTTTTTTCCATATCTCCTCCAATGGTGATCTCAGACTTGCCCAAGCAGGTCTCACTCAGGAGAAACCCTCTTCTGTGGGTAAATATTTGCAGGTGGTTTCCAAGTTTTGCTAAAGCCAAGACCTATCTGAAGCTTTCATTCTTCCTACCTTTGTGACTTTTTGCACCTTTCTGATGGTTTGGGGTTTTCTTTCACCCTCGCACTTACATATAATTTGGAATTTGAGCGTTTTTTCAGAGTTTTGTTGAAGGTATAGGTTATGGAATGTTTCATTTGTTCTCCTTGTTGCTTTGTGTGAAATAGAAAACAAACAGGGGGCAGGCAGAAAAAATGTTGAGGAGGAAAAGTGGCATGAGTTACACTTAGGCTTCCGCTGTGCTATCAGCCAGACCAGCATCTTAGAAGGTCCAAGATGGAAAATGGCATGGGGACAGGATCATTCAGGCAAGAGATGGAGAGCTGGATTAGGATAGGGTCTGGGAATGGGGAGGAGGGACATGCGGAACTGGAATTGAGCAAGGGTGAATTTCCTCTGACTTTCTCTCTCAAGGATAATGAGAAGTCAATGTCCATCTTGGACATATCTCCACCTTCTGGAAGCAGTGGAGTGCACACCTCTTGGAACCATGGTCTAGCAGACAGTCTACACTTTCCTCAGAGCACAGAGATGTGGAGGACTCCCTTGCTGTCTGCTGAGGCATCCAGCCAGAATGTAGATGAAGTGGGGCCACAGTTCAGCATGCCACTGCCTGAGCATGGTGGAAGCCACTGTCCCCCAGCGACTCTCAGTCCTCCCCAGATGATATACTATCAAGGAGTGTTTCCCTCTCAGCAAGAGATGATTGTCAAGGGGCCCCAGATTATGCCTGTAGGGGAACCCAATATTCCAGAGGTGACCATGACCTTCAGTGGAAATCTAAGGATGGTTCCCAATGGGCTGCCAGTTTCAGATTCCAGCAGAATCTCAATGGTATCCCACATCAGGGTCCCAACAATGCCTTATCCTGGCCCCTTAACAGTTTCTCAAAGCTCCTCTTTAGCACCTAAAATGTTATTGGTCCCAACTATGCCTCCCACTGAGGCTCAGGCTATGCTCCCATCTTTGGCTCAGATGTTGCCCCATGACCCTGGGATGTCCTCAGCTGAGTCCCAATCATTGCTGGTTTTAGAGCCCCAGGACTCTTGGATAAGTCAGCCAGATTCCCAAGAAGGCCCCTTCCTATGTGAGCAGCCCACACCTGCTCCACAGAGAGCAGAGCAGAACTTTGGGGTCCAGGAAAGGGCATGCAGAGGGGAATTCTTAGATATAAGGCCTTACCGCTGCCAGTACGAAAACTGTGGAAAAGCTTATACCAAGCGCTCCCACCTTGTGAGTCACCAGCGCAAGCACACAGGTGAGTGAATAAGGTATTGAGTGGGGTGTGGACAGAGGAGTCTTTAGATTTGTGATGGCGATTTAGTCTTATAATTGTTTGGGATGAGCCCTTAATTCTTCAAGAACTAAGCTATACTGGCCCCAATGACCTGCCATCCAGAATGACTTTGCCAAGATGATGGGGAGGATGCTACTGATTATGTAGTCCCTCCCTGATTTCCTAGACCTTCCCGTTAAATCCCTATCCTTGACTGCTCTGTCTCATAGACCCCTTCCTTCTTATCTGCTGGTCGATTATTCTAAATTATATCTCTTGTCATCTCCCAGGTGAGAGACCCTATGCATGCAAGTGGCAAGGCTGTATATGGTCTTTCTTCCGCTCTGATGAGCTTGGACGACATATGCGGATACACACCAGCTATAGACCACACAGATGTGATCAGTGCGGCCGACAATTCATGAGATCTGACCACCTCAAGCAACACCAAAGGATTCATCAGCAGATGCCAGTGTCCTCAGACCCACAGACCAACAATGGTAGGATGGATGGTCCTCCTCCTGGTCTGTAGGTCAATCTCCTCATTTTGGATTCTCTACCCAGATCCTGCCTGCCTCTGACCAGCTCATCTCTATGGTAGGAGTAAGCTTGGATAGAGACAGGAAGATTATGAGGCAATGTTGTGGAAGGCCAATGAAGCTCCAGTCCAGTCAGACTCCTCAAAATCCTCAAACTGTCTTGGATCTCTTCTCTGGGGCCACCTGCTTCTGCTGAAGTTTAGCCAGATAGGAAGGTAACACAGTCAAGATTGGGAGCTTTATTAAAAAGCTCTTTATCCCCGTCACTCTCCAGCTTAAAACCTCTTAGTGACTCCTTTGTTACGTATAATCCAAGGCCTTTAACTTGGTCTTCCATAGTTTCCAGAGCCAGATTATGCTCAAATCCTGAATTTACCACCTATAACCCATGTGATCTGAGAAAGATATTTGAAAGCTATGCCTTGTTGCCTCTTCTGGAAAGTGAGGACATTGGTAGTGGACTGTATTGGACACAGCATATGTACTGCATCAGATTCTTTGGCATTTACCTGCCACGTGTGAAGAGTTTGTCTTTCTACCACTTCCAGACTTGGATGGAATGCCCTACCACAGGGCATGAGATCTGACATTCCAAGCCACTAGCAAAGAAGTGTGGAAGAGTCCATACTTATGGGGCTAACATAAGACTAATGGGAAGTGAAAGACTGGAGAGAGTCAGGCAGATGAAATCTCTCTTCCTTCTGTTCTGTGAATTGCTGAAAGGCACCATTTCTCCAAAACAGCACAGCTTATGGGGAGACATCCTGCTGTGCTCCAAGGCTTGTCATGAAGCAGTGTCCAGCTTGGTAACATGTCACCTTGCATTACCTCCTGTTCTTTCCTGTTTTACTTTCAATTTTCTTACCCTCTTGGGTTTGCACATCCCAAATAAAACATGAGTATTTAGTTCTTGTTTGTAGGTTCTGTTTTCCAGGTGATTTGGGGGTTGGAGGAAGAGAAGGACCTTAGACTGGGGCAGATGAGGATGAGCTCCATTGTAACTTCTGGAGAGAAGTAACTCCTCCTCCTACCCCAGGTACCTGGCCAGATATTAAGGGGGCTGTCCTGTCCTGCTGTCCCCTGGGGTCGAGAGGATAATGACTGTCTTGGCAACTTAGCCAGATTAGAACTTTGTTTCCAGACTCAGTAAACTATTTTACTGACCAGCAAGCTAATGGTGAGAAAGGAACCAGGCCAAGCTATCAGGTATAGAGCTGGAATCACAATCAGTCTTTCCTATAGGTGTTTCCTGAACACAGTCTGGTGCCAAGCACAGCCAGGTGATGATCATATAGAGATGAATCAGATCTGGTTTCTGTGCTCAAGGCACTGTTTTGGTCTGAGGGCTGAGAGGTCTGCCTAGGTGTAGCGGCTATGGGAAGAGGAACCCTCAAAGGGAAGGGTCAGAAGGGCTTTCTGGAGGAGGTAACCCTTGAGCCCAGTAAGAGGGTATAACATCTAATAATCCATCAAATATTGAATCAGATGAGTTGAATATAAGAGAAAGATGATTCCAGGCAGAGAACACTAGAGCTAGCAGCTACTCAGAGGAGTTAGCCTGCAAGTCTCTATTCAATCAACAAATATTTTTTGAACCCACAAAACCAAGAGTATCAAGGCTGTCAAGACCTATGGTTAGGAGCACAGGCAACTGAAGGATGTGTTAGGAAAGAAAGACATCCCAAAGGTCAGATGTTAGGGACTCATGGAGGCTCACGATATCCGTTTCTTGACCATAAATCCTTGGCCATGCACTGTGCTGGGCATTAAGAATTCAGCAGTGCATGAAGGCACCCTGTCTCTGCTGTGGAGCAGAAAGATCATGGACAATCCGAATGCTCAGTGCTGCCAAGGAGGGGAGCCAGTCTTCCACAGTCTCAAGCTTACCTGGGTCTCTGGGGAAGCTTCACAGCCTTGGCTGTGCCTGACCCTACCCTGCTTGACCACCTTGGTCTGTTTTGCTAATGGCCCCAGCATACCCAGGATGGACATCCAGGTGTCCTTCATCCAAGCTCCAGAAGAGGAGTGGACATGATTTTAAAAATAAGGGCAGAAGTAGCTCATCTGACCCATTCACTGGTCCCAGGGACTGAGGTCTTGGGTACCCAGTCTTTTTCATTCCTTCCCAGGTTCCCTCCATGGAGCAGGCCATCTCGGGTTTGATGGGCCAGGGCTGGTCTGTACTCCAAACCCCAGCTGGCGTACCCACTGCCCTGTGGGTAGAGTCAGAAGACTACATTATTGATTTTTAGAATGCAAGATGAGAGGTCTGGTTGGTGATCTATCACTTTCACTGAGAAATGGACATGGAGAAGCATCAGAGTGGACAAGGGTGTGTGATGTACACTACAATGATGACCATCGTGGAGGTCACAATCTAGTGGAGGAGGGGTGTGGCTAGTACACAGTGCTGGAAGGACAAATATGGACTTTCTATAATAGATAGGGGTTTAGGAAGGCATTTCAGGTAGAGGAGGTGATGTTGGGGGAAAAATTATCCTGTGCTAGGCAGTGGCTAAACTTTTCCCAGTATCACTCAAAGTAGAATAGTGGGTGGATAAGACTCTTGGACTCTCAAGATTAGCAGATTTTGAATTCTACCCCTGCCATTTCCTAGCTGCATAGCCTTGGGCAATTGTCCCTCTTGTTCCTGATAGCAAGGGAGGTGGTGAGATAGATTCAAGTTGAAGAGAGATAAGGTTAACCACATTTTAAAGTGTTTTCTGCTGGGTGTGGTGACTCATACCTATAATCCCAGCACGTTGGGAGGCTGAATCTAGAGGATTGCTTGAGCCCAGGAGTTCCAGACCAGCCTGGGCAACATAGCAAGACCTCATCTCTACAGAATATACAAAAATTAGCCAGACATGGTGGCACGTGCCTGTAGTCCCAGCTACTCAGGAGGCTGAGGCAAGAGGATTGCTTGAACCCAGGAACTTGAGACCAGTTTGGGCAACACAGCAAGACCATGTCTCTATAAAAAAATTTTAAAAATTACTCTGTGGTGCACACCTGTAGTCCCAGCTATTCGGGAAGCTAAGGTGGGACAATTATCTGAGCCTGGGAGGTCAAGGCTGTGGTGAGCCAAGATTGTACCACTGCACTCCAGACTGGCTGAGAACGCCAATTTTTAGAAAAAGTGTTTCCTTTCTGTGTGGAGATTGGATTAGAACAGGGGTTTAAGAGAAGGGATTTCAGTGTTTCAGGTGAGAGACAAGGTTAACTTGGGCCAAAATGTGATAGTGGAAGCAGGGAGTAGAAAGTGATCATCAATTGGATTTGGTTGGTAAGGGCATGGTCAAGGGTGGCTCAGATTTCAGACTTGTTTAATTATAAATAATACAGAAGAATGGATAAGCTTCGTTAATTTTCTATTTATTGTGATCCATCATACATGCCAAAAATATTCTGTATATATTCAACTTAAAGAATAATAATAAAAATAGGTCACTTGAGAAAAATAATTTGCTAATATATTTCAAGTCTCTTGTCCTTCTCAGAGGAAACGGCTAATTTAAATTATTTTTGCCTTTGCTATGTATTTATTTTTTAACCATACATGTCTATTCCTAAATAATGTAGTGATTGGTTTTGTATGGTTTTGAACCTTATGTTTATTCTTTCATTCTGCAGGTTTCTGTCTTAAATTTTGGTCATTCTTAAATTTTGGCCATTGTTTTGTCAGGTTTTTGGGTCCCCCTCCACCTTCTCTTTCTAATGCGTTCTGCCCATATAGTAGACCACTTAATGCTGTCCCACTGGTCACTGATGTTCTGTTCTTTTTTTTCCATGTTTTAAAAAAATATCTCTGCTTCATTTTAGATGCCTTCATGTTCACTGATCCTTCTGCAGTATCTAATCTGCTGTTAGTTCCATCCAGTGTTTTTCATTTTTGGATATGGTATTTTTCATCTCTAGACATTCCATATTTTCCATTTCTCTCCTTATGCTCATGTTTTCCTGTCTTCTTGAACATAAGCATATTTATAAAGACTGTTTTAATGGTCTCAGATGCTAGTTCCATAATATTTGTCATTTTGGGGTACATTTTAATTCAGTTTTTTTTCTCTCCTGGTAATTTTTCCCTTTTTTGTTGGAGTTAGGGTCTTACTCTCACCCAGGCTGCAGTGCAGTGGCTTGATAATGGCTTACTGCAGTCTTAGCCTTCTGGGCTCAGGTGATCCTTCCTCCTCAGCTTCCTGAATAGCTGGGACTACAGGTGTGTGCCACCATGTCTAGCTTATTTCCCTGAGTTTTTTTTTTTTTTGAGTTGGAGTCTCACTCTGTCACCCAGACTGGAGTGGAGTGGCACACTCCTGGCCACTGCTGCCTCGACCTGCTGGGCTCAATCCTTCCACTTCAGCCTTCCAAGTAGCCGGAACTACAGGCACGCACTACCACGCCAGGTTAATTTTTTGATTTATTGTAGAGATGAGGTCTCACCAAGTTGCCCGGGCAGGTCTCGAACCCGTGGGCTCAGGCAATCTACGCACCTCGGCCTCCCAAAGTGCTGGGATTACAGGCTGAGCCACCAAGCCCGGCCCTTTTTTTTT
>NW_007247430.1:248105-251471 GCF_000164805.1 Carlito syrichta
AAGTAGCTGGAATTACAGGTGCACGCTGCCACACCCAGCTAAATTTTTTGATTTATTGTAGAGATGAGGTCTCACCAAGTTGCCCAGGCGGATCTCAAACCTGCAGGCTCAGGCAATCCACTCACCTCAGCCTCCCAAGGCACGGGATTACAGGGTGAACCACCAAGCCCAGCCTCCCCCCGCCTTTTTCTTTTTTTTTTTAATAAAGGTGAAGTCTCGTGCTATGTTGCCCAGGCTGGTCTTGAACTCCTGGGCTCAAGCTTTCTCCAACCTTGGCCTCCCAAAGTGCTGGGTTACAGACTTGAGCCAACACACACTGTTGAGTCTTACTTTAAAGTTTTTGTGTGTGTGTGTGTGTTGGAGTCTCACTCTGTCACCCAGGCTGGAGGGTAGTGGTACACTCCTGGCCACTGCAGCCTCGATCTGCTGGGCTCAAGTGATTCTTCCACCTCAGCCTTCCAAGTAGCTGGAACTACAGTTGCATGCCACCATGTCCGGCTAATTTTTTGATTTATTGTAGACATGAGGTCTCGCCAAGTTGCCCATGCTGGTCTCAAACCCATGGGCTCAGGCAATTCTCTCACCTCGGCCTCTCACCTCGGCCTCCCAAAGTGTTGAGAGTATAGGCATGAGCCACCACACCTGGCTAAAGTTTTCTTTTTTTTTTTTAGCTAGACAGCTGTCTTTTTTCTTTTTCTTTTATTTTTGGAGGTGGGGTCTCGCTCTGTCACCCAGGCAGAGTGCAGTGCATAATCATAGCTCACTGCAATCGCTAATTCAAGTGATCTTTCCACCTCCTAAGTAGCTAGGACTACAGGTGTGCCGCCAGCTTATTTTTCTTTTATTTTTTTGTAGAGATAGGGTCTTACCATGTCACCCAGGCTGGTCTTGTACTCTTGGCCTCAAGTGATCCTCCTGACTCAGCCTCCAAAAGTTCTGGGATTACAGGCATGAGCTACCATGCCTGGCCCAGAACTGTTTTTTTTTCCAGGGCTAATTTAGCTCTACCACTAAGACAAGAGTCTGACGATTTTGCCTAATGTTCTATATATTATTTCTTTCTGGTGAGTGGAAACAAAACTATTCCCAGCCCTGTGTGAGTTCCAGGAATTGTTCTGCCTGATCAGTCAAAAACTCAGAGATACACCTCTCCAGATCTCCGCAAAGCCCTTTCCTTTCAGGCAATTCTAGTCAGCTTTGCCTTCCCAAACTTCAGTCTCTGTCTCAACACAGTGAGACTTTCAGTCTCTGTTTCAGTTTTCCTGTTTTCTCAGGGGTCACAGTCCTGTGTTTCTGGTTGCCCACTGCTGAAACTCACTGCTTCATATATTTTGTCTGGTTCTCTAGTTACTTATACACAATTTATGTATTCTATTGGCTCATAATTGTTTTGCTGTTAAGAACAATGCAGCTGGGCTCGGTGGCTCAGCCTATAATCCCGTGCCTTTGGGAGGCTGAGGTGAGTGGATTGCACTCAAAAAAAAAATAAAAAAAAAGAACAATGCTACCCTAAATATTCCTGACTACTGCAGGTAAGTTTCTCTGAGTCATTTTTCAAAGGGTGATTCTTGGCTCATGAATGGGTTGTGAGTTGACCAGAGAAACATCATAGGATTGCACATCAATGGTGAGAGCCTGGCTGAGTTAGTAACAGTAGATTTACAGAAGTGTCAATCTACTCTGGTATGGGCCTTCCTCCAGGGGCATCGCTGTTTGTGTGGTTGTAGAGAAGGCAGTTGGTCAGAGTCAGTAAGAGTCGAGGTTTTGTGAGGTGTGTGCCACAGCAGGACAAAGGGACAAGGGAGTTTAGGAAAATGGCAGAAGAAATAATGGACTATGGAGATACATGCATGTAAAATCCAGAGGGGTCCGAGGATTAGGTCAAAGTAGAGCTACCAGTGGGTTGGAGGTCCTGATGAAGTCAGATAACAGCTATATTAGGAACAAATGAATGCAGCCGGAAAGATGAGGGATGGTGATGGAGATTAGGATACTGAATAGGTGCTTCTTAAAATAAAAATAAAAATAAAGCGTTGGGTGGCATTAGCTCAAGCCTGTAATTCCAGCACCTTGGGAGGAAGAGGTGAGAGGACTGCCTGAGCTCAGAGGTTTAGACTAGCCTGAACAACATGGCAAGACCTCGTCTCTACAATAAATCAAAAAAATTAGCCAGAAGTGGTGGCACATGCCTGTGGTTCCAGCTACTTGGAAGGCTGAGGTGGAAGGATCACTTGAGCCCAGTAGGTCGAGGCTGTGGTGGCTGTGAACATGCCATTGCACTCCAGCCTGGGTGAGAGTGAGACTCTGAATCAAAAAAAAAAGAGTCCAGGCACAGTGTCTCATACTGGAATCCCATCACTCGAGCGATGAGAGGATCACTTGAACCCAGAAGTTCAAGACCAGCCTGGCAACACAACATCTGTACAAAAAAAAATTTAAATTAACTGGGGGTGTGGTGTGCATCTGTAGTCCCAGGTACTTGGGAGACTGAGGTGGGAGGATTGTCTGAGCCTAGGAGACTGAGGCTGTTGTGAGCCATGATCATGCCACTGCACTCTAACCTGGGTGACAAAGGGAGTCCTGAATAAAAAAAATTTTTTTTCTTCTAAAGAATAAGTGCTTTTTGAGGTAGAACAGTTTCAACTGATGACAAAATCCAGGATGTTGAAGAGTATGGCTGGGGTGGACTAGACGTGAAAGTTTTTGGACATGTGGAGTTCAGGGTGTTATCTGGGTCATTCTCAGATGGTACCCAGGACTATGACTAAACCTTGATTAGAGAAAGCATGTGAGGCAGGCGACGAGTTCTTATGGGAATGAGTTCAAGTGACCAGGAATGTGGTGAAGAGACTAAGGGACTAGCAGCAAAAAGCTGGAGTATGCATGAAACAGGGCTTTGGTGGGGAGGGAGAATCATGGTATGTGGGTAGCATATCTAAAGGGAGGTGGAGCGGGGAGAATGAGAGTCTCCACAAGCCAGAGATGGGCGAATATGAAGGCAGGTAGAAGAGAGAGTTTCTCAGAAGAAGCAGAGGATGTAGAGAAGCGTCCAGATTCTGGAGCAGGCGCTTCAGGGAGTGCAGCGGGGTAGTTTGGGAGAAAGATGGGAAATAAGAACCTGGCTGAGAGACTGTTCTTTTTTTTTTTTTTTTTTTTTTTTTGTTGGAGTCTCACTCGGTCGCCCAGACTGGAGTGCAGTGGCCACTCCTGGCCACCGCAGCCTCGAACTGCTGGGCTCCAGCGATCCTTCCACCTCAGCGTTCAGAGTAGCCGGAATTACAGGCATGCGCTACCATGCCCAGCTGAGTTTTTGATTTATTGTAGAGATGAGGTCTCGCTGCCCAGGCGGGTCTCGAACCCGCGGGC
>NW_007247430.1:251491-252207 GCF_000164805.1 Carlito syrichta
GGATTACAGGCTGAGCCACCGAGCCCGGCTGAGACTGTTCTTAAAGAGAGTGTTTGGTGCTAGCCAAACGAGGATGGAGGCCACCTTTGGAACTGAGCCTGGAATTGGTGTAGAAAAGGTGGTGGTGGGGGCGGGGGCCCACGCATAGGAGGGACAGTGTGCAAAATGGTTCTTTGAAAACACTGGCACATCGATTCCACTTCTACATATCATATAGGAAGAAAGTAATGTCCCCTTTATAGAAGTTTCTCCTCTTTGGTTTCCAGGTCTTCATTCATTTATTCAATTCTCACTTACTTACTCATACCTCCAGCTGCGAATCATACTTTTATTTATGCTAAGTGTAAAGATAAAAGATAAACAGAACATCTATCTGACTTTCAGTGTTCTCTTTCTTCCTTCTCCCTTTCCTTCTTTTTTCTTTGCTTGCTTCATAAAAAATATTTTTGAGGCAGGGCACGGTGGCTCAAGCCTGTAATCCCAGCACTTTGGGACGCCAAGGCAAGAGAACTGCCTGAGCCCAGGGCTTCAGTACCAGCCTGGGCATCTTGGCCAGGCCTTGTCTCTACAATAAACCAAAAATTTAGCCGAGTGGGGTAGCACGTGCCTATAATTCCAGCTACTTGGAAGGCTGAGGAGGAAGGATCACCTGAGCTCAGCAGGTTGAGGCTGCGGTGGCTGTGAGCATGCCACTGCACTCCAGCCTGGGCAACAGA
>NW_007247430.1:252227-264375 GCF_000164805.1 Carlito syrichta
AAAAAAAAAAAAAAAAAAAGTCCTTCCCACCTCCCGACCCTTTCTCCTTGGAGGTGACGCTTTCTGTTCTGTGCCTTCCAGACCCATTCTACCTATAATAAACTGCATATTATTCACACCAGTGGGTCTCTGCTATTTTCACTTTTCAGTACATTTTGGAGACTCTTGTGTCAATAAATTAGAGTCACTAAAGTCTGAAATCAATGCATATAATTTTATTGTATGGATGCACCACATATGATCTTCTATTGAAGAATGTTTAGTCCATTTATAACTATTTGCTATGCAACAATGCTATAGTCTGAAGAAAGTTGTTTTTCTTTTGGTAGATGAGTTTACCTCAATTGCAATGATAAATGTTTAGTCTTACTGGTTTATTTTATTGCCTTTTGGGGTTACATAAAATAAAATTTTCTCTTAGAGAAGTTTTAGAAAACTTGGGAAGATAGTGTCTACCTAACAGAAAGAACTAAGGCAAATGCGTGTAGGAAATGAATTTATTTGGGTCAAGTTTGAGGACTACAACCCAGAAACACATTTCCAAAATAAGTTTAGGGGTGTTCCAAGTTGGGGTGGCTACAAACAGATTTCTAAGGACAACATGAGTGGGCATCTCAAAGCTGTTCACACTGAAAAACCACTGGATAACAGAAATAAGCTAACGGATGACTGGTTACAGTACTTCTAGGAACAGTCATGATCAGTTTGTGATGAACTCAATTCCTGAAATTCTTTATAGAAGCAGGAAGGGGGAGGTGTCCAGGAATATCAGGGGAGTTAATTGTGACTTCATGCCCACTCCACTTGGGTCACTGTAATTTAGTTAATTTCTATTTATCCAATTTGTTTTCAATAGTACAGAGAGTTCTCTCTCTTTTTTTCAGTCAGAGTTTCATGCCACTGTGCCCTGCTTCTTCTCTTTTTAAAATCATGTCTTCTTAAGCTCCTCTTGGCAGTGACAATCGTTATGACTTTGATCGTTTTGAGTATGGATCAGCCATTTTGTAGAATGTACCTCAGTTAGGATTTGTCTGATGTTTTTCTCATGATTATGCTGGGGTCTTTTTGTTTGATTATTGGGAGGAAGACCACAGAGGTAAGGTGCTATTTTCATCAAATCATATTGAGGATACATTCTATCCACATGACTTAGCACGGTTGGTGTTAACCTCAACTACCTGGCTGATACAGTGTTGGATGTTTCTCCAATGTGAAATTATTCTCCCCCACTTTCTGTACTGTACTTTTTGGGAGGAAGTCACTATGTGTAGCCTGCAGTTAAGGAGTGGGGACTTGTAGTGTCGGGTACAGTGACTCATGTCTGTAATCCCAGCACTCTGGCAGGTGGAGGTGAGAGGATTGCCTGAGTCCAGGGGTTCGAGACCAGCCTGGGCAAATTGGTGAGACCTCGTCTCTACAATAAATTAAAAGATTAGCCAGGTGTGGTGGTGCGTGCCTGTGGTTCCAACCACTTGGAAGGTGGATGCAGAAGGATTGCCTGAGCCCAGCAGATTGAGGCTGTGGTGGTCATGAGCGTGCCACTGCACTTCAGCCTGGGAGACAGCATGAGATTCTTTCTTAAAAAATAAAAAAAGGAGTGAGGAGTTCGTAAACAACCACTCGTTTACTTCAGCCCTGGGCATGTGCACAACCCTATTTATGTGTGTGGTCTTCTACATTCCCTGGAATATGTTGGCGCTTTCCATAGCTACCTATGAACATATTATGCCCCAGCTTTTCCTTTTAAACTTTTTTGGTAGCCTATTGTTTGTCCCAACTGTTGTCTATTGCCTTAGGCAGGTGTGATTCTGAACAATTACCTCTGGTCATTTTCAGTGAATGCTGTTTACACAGGGCTAGCTCTGAGTCAGATCAAATACAGACAGCCTTGCAATTGGGATTTTTTAGGGATCCACTATACAATTCAATAACAATTCTCTGGGAATGGGACTTTGAAAGAGCTCCAACTTTGTTCTGCCCCCTCCAGTGGCTGCCAGTTTTTACTACAATTGCAGGTTGTTTATTTTCAAGGCTACCATAGAACTGGGGTGGGTGGGAATAGGTCAAGTTGATATGCCACAAAATTCATTGATCTTTATGATATTCATCCATTTTTCTTGAATAAATACTCTCTGGATTGCTGCAAGTCTTTAATTAACTTCTATAGTTTGAAAATGTTGATAATAACAATTTTGTCAGTTCTTTTATGGAGAAGAAAATTTTTGGAGATCCTTATGCCACTATTTTCACTGAAATTACTCTTTCAGTTATAATTTTAGTATGTTCTTTTCAAGTTATGAATGATAATTGGGCTTCTTTTGTTTAAGGGCTATTTTTTCTTTTTCTTTTTTTTTTTTTAGTTGGAGTCACCCAGACTGGAGTGCAGCAGCACGCTCCTGGCCACTGCAGCCTCGACCTGCTAGGCTCCGGCGATCCTTCCGCCTCAGCCTTCCAAGTAGCTGGAATTACAGGCGCACGCTACCACACCCAGCTAAATTTTTTGATTTATTGTAGAGATGAGGTCTCACCAAGTTGCCCAGGCGGGTCTCGAACCCACGGGCTCAGGCAATCCACTCACCTCAGCCTCCCAAGTGCGGGATTACAGGCTGAGCCACAAAACCTGGCTAAGGGCTATTTTTTCTTAGTGAATTTTCTACTCATGATTTTGTTCACTTTTTTCTACTCAGTTTTGGTGTTTTTTCTCTCTCAGTTTTTAAGTTTGCCATTTGCCTTCTGATTTTATCTTTTTTTTTGTCATGTGGAAGATTTTTGTTTTCATATTTTCTTTTTTTTTTTTTTGAGTTGGAGTCTCACTCTGTCGCCCAGGCTGGAGTGAAGTGGCATGCTCACAGCCACTGCAGCCTCGACCAGCTGGGCTTCGGCGATCCTTCTGCCTCATCCTTCCAAGTAGCTAGAACTACAGGCACACACTACCATGCCCGGCTAATTATTATTATTTTTTTAATTTATTTTAGAGATGAGGTCTCACCATATTGCCCAGGCTGGTCTAGAACCCACAGGCTCAGGCAATCCTGTCGCCTTGGCCTCCCCAAGTGCTGGGATTACAGGTTTGAGTCACGGTGCCCTTCCTATAGTTTTTTATTTTACTTTTAGATCCCTTTTGGAGTTTACTTTTGTGCATGAAATGAAGTATAGATCTAATTCTAGCTTTTGCTCTCTCAACCAGTTGTCCCAGCACAATTTCTTAAAGTTCGTCTTTGTCTCAGTGATTTGAGATGTCACTTTTATTACATGGTTATTGTTCATATGTATTTGTGTCTCTTTATGGCCTTTCAATTTTATCTCATTGTTCTGGTCTAATCATTCACCAGTTCCACGTTATTAATTGACCTTACAGCCCAGCCTAGTGGTCACCTTTCTGCAGCCCTCTCACTATAGACACCATCTCCTTGAGCCCTTTCACCATGAATACCATATGTCATGCCTCCTGCCCACACCAGCACCTCTACTCCTTCTCAGTCACTTACACCGTCTATAGTTCTCCTGCACCCTGGAGGGTTGACTTATGGTACACCAGTGACTGTGGACCAGCTCTGCTTCCCCAGTGACAACTAACCAGTAATCTCTGCCACCACATTCTACAGTTACATCTTCTCCAATGAGAGCAGCACTCATCTTAGAGAGAAGGATCATTTTCTAAGTTTGCCCTTTCTTGGGTATTCTCTCTCAGTTCTAGGGTACCATATAGTGTTCTCTTACATCTTATATTTACTTTTGTCCTACTTTTTTTTGAGTTGGAGTGTCTCTGTCACCTAGGCTGGAGTGCAACGGCACGCTCATGGCCACTGCAGCTTTGACCTACTGGGCTCAGGAGATCCCTCCACCTCAGCCTTCCAAGTATCTGGAACTATAGGCGCGTGCTACCAGGCCTGGCGTATTTTTTGATTTATTGTAGAGACAAGTTCTCACCAAGTTGCCCAGGCTGGTCTTGAAACCCTGGGCTCAGGCAATCCTTTCACCTCGGCCTGGCTGGGATTACAGGTTTGAGCCACCAAATCTGGCCTACTTTTGTCATACTTTTACAATTTATTTTTGAGTCATTGTCTTACTGTCACCCAAGCTGAAGTACAGTGGTACAATCAGCTCACTGCAACTTCAACTTCCTGGGCTTAGGCAGTCCTTCCTAGTTACCCGCCACTTGGGAGGCTGAGGCAAATTTTAAAATTTTTGTGTGCTGCTCAGGCTGGTCTTGAACTACTGGGTTCAAGTAAGCTTCCTCTCTTGGCCTCCCAAAGTGCTCAGAGTACAGGTGTGAGCCACTTCACCCAGCCTGAAAATTATTTTTTGAGTTGGACTCTCACTCTGTCGCCCAGCCTGGAGTACAGTGGCATGCTCATGGCCACTGCAGCCTCAACATGTTGGCTCAGGTGATTCTTCCACCTCAGCCTTCCAAATAGCTGGAACTGCAGGCATGCACCACCATACCCAGCTAGTTTTTTGATTTATTGTAGAGATGAGATCTCACCAAGTTGCTCAGGGTGGTCTCGAACCTGTGGGCTCAGGCAATCCTCTTGCCTTGGCCTCTCAAAGTGCTGAGTTTATAGGTGTGAGTCTATGTGCCCGGCCAGCCTAAAATTCTTTATATCAAACTTTCTATGTTGAAAACACTGTGCTGTCTCTTTATTAGGATCAGACTAATGTAATCAGGAGAATAAAATTAGTGTCCAATACTGCATAGTATTGTATTTTATACACTTCCGTGCCTATTAATGAGTTCATTAAGTTTTAATAAATATATAATTGGGTTTTAATGCTTTATATATGTAATGCAAAATCCTTGGTGGATTTTTATATAAGGATTTTAATAAAATTTGAGAAAAATGGGGATTTTGGATGAGTTGGGAACGTGTTACTATTTTTCATATTGAGGTTAACAGAACATAGACTTATTTTGCCTAAAAATTCATTATTGAGCAGATGAGATCTGGATGATAAGGGACAGCTGTATTTTTTATTTTTATGGTTGTTGCACTTAATATAAGACCCAAATACACTCTCATATTTCTTTGGTTTCTCACCCATCCTCCCTTCCGCAGTGTGTTGACAATGTAGAGAAGTTTTGTTTGGGGTTTTATTTGTCTAAGATTCATCCATGTTGTTACTAAGAGATATAATGCTATGCTGAAAGCAAGGCAGTTCAAGAGAACTGTATATAGGTTAATAAAATATTTGTGAAGTTCAAAATAAAAAAACCTATAAATTATCTTAGAATATATACACTTGTGAGACATCTATAAGAGAAAAATCAAAGGAATTTATATATGCACAATTCAGAGTAGTTGTTAATTCTGGAAGAGACGAGGATGGATAGGTGAGCACATCAGACCTGGTGCACAGCCAGGGCATTGCAGTGTTCTGGAAGGAGCTATACTCCAAGATGCTACATCCCCACTATGAGGCAGGTCACAACTGTGCACCGGTCATCAACTTGTCCCAGTCCAGTGAAACACAACACCCATGTATACAAGTTACATAAAATAGGTTTATTACTAACAGATAGACAGCAAGGGACAACAGAAGCCTAGTATTCATTGGGAGTTGGTCCTCCAAGACACAGGAGACCTGTTCAGGATGGAGTCTCAGCTGCATGTGTCCCTCTTGCACCACAGCTGAGGGACCAGAGAAAGCAGCCTGCCCGGGGTTTTATACCCTAGGGTCGGGTCATGCCCTTCATTGAAGGACATCCTCTTTCTAGGGGGAGCCTAGGCTGTTCTGCCCCATTTCCCCTTATCACAGGATGTTGTAGACCCAGCACATTCGACAGTTATTCCTGAGAACTACAAATGAGGAAGGACAGTGGGTCCATCCAAGGATACCTGGAGAACTGTCCTGCACCCACCACCACAGGCTACTCGTGCTCATAAGCATAGCTACATTCCTAGTTCAGGTACTTCCTAGAGGCCTCTTTATTGGAGCTGTGGTGAAGATAGTTTCTCCCATCTGATTCATGACTTTTTCACTCCTATTCTATTCTTTTCCCCTCTTTTGCTTTCAGTCTACTCCCTCCGTAAAAAGGTAGGATCCTGGCCTGATGTGGTGGCTCACACGTGCAATCTCAGCACTTTTGAAGGCTAAGGCAGAAGATAACTTGAGCCCAGGAGTTCGAGACCAGCCTGGGCAACACATCAAGTCCCTGTCTCTACAAAAAAATTAAAAAATTAGCCAGGCCTGGTGGTGCCCATAGACCCAGCTACTCAGGAGGGTGAGGCAGGAAAATTGCTTGAGCAGGATGAGATTGCCATGAGCCATGATTCTGCCACTGGGTGACAGAGCGAGACTCCAGATTTAAAAAAAAAAAAAAAAAAAAGATCATTTTGCACAGGGGCAGTGAAAGAATCCCTCATCTATGCTATCTATTAACTCTTGTCTAGTACTTTTCATGGGGAAATATAGAATAGTCCCTCTTCCTTTGCCTCTTGCTTGCTCTATAATAGTAAGGAGACAAAGGCTTGATTGTCACTTTCATTTTGGCTCACTGTTCCAATTGGTCATCTTGACACCTGACTGCATGACACTCACTGTGTGATGAGTTCTTTCAGATATTCATTTTCTGTACTTATAACTTAAATATTTTATTTCATGTTTAAAATCGAACATTAAAATAGAATTTTTAAAATGCTGTCTGGCTCCCTCAAAGACTCAATGAGAATGGATAGGTTAAGAACCTCAAGGCCAGGCACAGTGGTTCATGCCTGTACTCCCAGCACTTCAGAAAGCTGAAGCAAGAGGTTGGCCTGAGCCCAGAGGTTCAAGACCAGTCTGGGCAGCTTGACAAGGCCTCATCTCTACAATAAAATCAAAAAAATTAGCTGGGCATGGTGGTGCACACCTGTGGTTCCAGCTACTTAGAAGGCTGAGGACGAAGGATCGCCTGAGCCCAGAGGTTTGAGACCAGCCTGGGCAACTTGATGAGAGCTCACCTCTACAATAAAATTTAAAAAGTTTGCTAGGTATGGTTGTGCATGCCTGTGGTTCCAGTCACTTGGAAGGCTGAAGTGGAAGGATTGCCTGAGCCCAGCAAGTCAAGGCTGCAGTGGCCATAAGCATGCCACTGTACTCTCATCTGGGTGACAGAATGAGACTCCAACTAAAGATAAATGAAAATTTTTAAAAAAAGAACCTCAAAAGGCCAGGTGTACTCGCTCACGCCTGTAATCCCAGCACTCTGAGGCCAAGGCAGGAGGATTGCTTGAGCCCAGGAGTTCAAGACCTACCCAGGCAACATAGCAAGACTTTGCCTCTACAAAAAAAATAAACAATTTAAAAGTAGCTGGGCATGGTGGTACACACCTACAAGTCCTGGCTACTCAGGAGGCTGAGGCGGGAAGATTGCTTGAGTCCAGAAGTTTGAGGCTATGGTAAACCACGATCATGCCACTGCACTCTAGTCTGGGTGACAGAGTAAGATCTCAACTCAAAAATAAAGAAATTCAAATGGTGCAGGGAAAAGGGAAACACTGGGGACTTTTGTTTGCTGCCCCTCAGGGCCCCTTGGATATGAGGGGGATAGATCATGGTCCTTGACTTTACCCAGAACTTTTCACTAGGGAGATACTTAACAAGTCAACACTTGGATGGGAGTCAAAGCCAGAACTCAGAGAATAGAGCCTTCAAGAACTTAAAGAACCTAGTTAGTCACCAGGGAGAGACGGATAACTCCTCAGGAGCAATTACTAAGCCATGCTCATGCAAAGAAAAACCAACCAGTCACCCAGCTTCAGGTGGATCAGCAGAAGCAATGAAGAACAAAGTCTGGACCCTGTGGAAAGATGGATACACCCTTCCTCTGGTGGGAAACATGAGAACACCCCTCCCGCAATGCCATCGCTCCCAAATCCTGACAGCATATTGAGAAGGCAGAGGGGAAAAGGAGACATGCCTGAGGAGAAACAACCATGCTGGGAGGTTTAGTTTCTGAACAGACTAAGTACTCCTCTAGAGTTTCACTTAACCTGAGACCATTTTCCACTGGGCATGGCTGAACATCCTCTCCTTTTCACCCATAAGAATGAAGCTCCAGGCCTGGCGTGGTAGCTCAAGCCTGTAATTTCACCACTTTGGGAGGCTGAGGTGAGGGGACTGCCTGATCCCATAGGTTCAAGAACAGCCTGGGCAACTTGGCGAGACCTCATCTCTACAATAAATTTAAAAATTAGCTGGGTAAGGCAGCACGTACCTATTGTTTTGGCTACTTGGAAGGCTGAGGCAGAAGGATTGCCTGAACCCAGCAGGTCGCCATTGGGGTGGCTGTGAGCTTGCCACTGCACTGCAGCCTGGGCGATGGAGTAAGACTCCAACTCAAAAAAAAAAAAAAAAAAGAAACTCCAAAGAAACATAAGCTCAGATACAGAAAACGAAGAATACTACATTCCTACATTCTTTACCCATCTGAACTATGTATTTCAAGGGTCTACATAGATATATTTTCACAAGTACACATAGAGGTAAATGACCAGATCAAGATCTAGGATTCACAGCACATTGATAAAAGCAGTTACCCTGAGAGAGGTGAATGAAAACTACTTCTGAGTTGTGTGCTATCCAGTTGTTATGTGAAAATGCATACCTGTTTTCTTTGTATATTTTAGAAAACTTACAGATACTATTAAACACCTATACTATGTGCTGGCAAAGTGCTGGATTCCAAGGAAATAAAAGTTTAGTAGGGAGAATCTTTCAGCTGTACACATTTCCTCATGGGCTGAAAATTATCTATGGATCTTTTCATGCTGCTTTAGGTGATCAGATCGTGCAAAATCCCTGCTGCATTTTGTACACAGGTAGGGTCGCTCTCCACTGTGCTTCTTCTTGTGTCTGCTGAGCTCATCTGAGCGGGGGAATTTCCATGTGCATCCCACCATGTTGCATACGTAGGGTTTCTCCCCTGGACCAGAGACAGAGAGACTTGTTATACTTCAGGGTAGGTTGGAACAGTGATCATTGAAAGTGAACAGGATAAAGTTTCTGAAGATGTTGGAGTGGGAGAGGGAGAGCCAGAGAAGAGGATAATGAAGGGGGTGAGTGAAAGAGGAGAAGTCCCATGATTTGGAGGGAACAGAAGAAAACCGTGAAGGAGAGGAAGGAAAAGAAAAATGGGAGGAGAACAGAGATTGGCAGGAAAGTTAGTGTGGAGAATAAGGAGGATGAGGGAAGGGGAGCCAGGGGTCTGTGGGGCCTGAGCAGAGGTCCATGAAATGACAGTCCCAGCAGAGAGGTAGGGTTGGGAACACCCACAAGGGCCAAACAGATCCTTCCACTTATTCCCCTCTCGTCAGCACAGTCAACACCACAAATGGCTACTGCCAGACTAGCCCTGGCCCAGGACGAGAGCCAATTTTTTCTAAGGTGCCAATTTTTTAGGGTCTCCTGGGGTCTCAGGCTGAAAGGGGGTAGCTTTTTAAAGGCACACATCTGTAGCCACTTGCCCCTCACCCCTGTTCCTGGGCCCTCCCTCACTCACCAGTGTGCTTGCGCTTATGGATTCGGAGGTGGGAAGACTTGGAATATGACTTCCCACAGTCCTGGTATGTACAGATGTAGGGCTTCAAGATCTCATGATTCTTCTGGTACTGAAGGTTCTGGGTCTCCTGTTTTTCTTGGATCAAATGGGAACTTGAAAAGTATAGGCATCTCGGGTATGGCAATAATGAGGACTGAGGAATTACCATATAGTTCCCATAAAAGGTGTGGTCACCTATGACGGTTGCCATCTGGCTCCCACAGAGGATCTGGTTACTACTGGAACTCACCATCTGGCCCCCACAGAGGGTCTGGCTATCAGTGAAGGTTGTCATCTGGCTGCCATAGAGGGTCTGGTTACCACTGGAAGGCATCATCTGGCCCCCATAGAGAGTTTGGTTACCACTGAAGGTTGTCATTTGGCCCCCAGAGAGGGTCTGGTTACCACTGGAGGTTGTCATCTGGCCCCCATAGAGGGTCTGGTTACCACTGAAGGTTGTCATCTGGCCCCCAGAGAGGGTCTGGTTACCACTGGAGGTTGTCATCTGGCCCCCATAAAAAGTCTGGTTACAACTGGAGGTTGTCATCTGCCCCCCATAGAGGGTCTCATCACTACTGGAAGTGCTCATCTGCCCTCCATAGAGGGTCTGGTCACCACTGGAGGTTGGTATCTGTCCCCCAAAGAGGGTCTGGTTACCAGTAAAAGTCATTTTATGGCCCTCAGCAAGAGTCTGTTCACCAGTGAAGGCCATTTGTTCTTCATAGAGAGTCTGGTTATCACTGAGGCACATCACCTGATCTCCACACAGGGTTGTCATCTGGCTCCCAGTGAGGAGCTGGTCACTACTTTGTGTCTTCATCTTGCTACTGTCACTGAAGACTGTCATCTTGCTTGCAGTGATGGTTGTCTTATGGCAACTGGTGAGAGACGTCTTTGGGATATTAGTGACACACGTCATCTGGGAATCTGTTGTGTGTTCAGAGTTCACTTTCTGGCCCATGAAAAAAGTCTCACTTAGGTCTCCAAGGGGCATATCAAGGGCTTTAACAGAGGGTGTTGTTGAGCTCTGGGTGATAACTGTTCCAGAGATGTTAGAACATGCAGAAGTCATTGTTGTGGGCCTCAAGGGAGGGATCATTTGGCTCTGGGTTGACTCATGTTGGCTGTCCTCAACATGGACAGTCAGAGGCACACAGAGCTGTGGCTCTGGTGCATCTAAGGGCTTTGCCTGTTCCTTACTTGGCTCAGAGAAATTCTGGAAAAAATTCTCAATTTCTTCCATTGTCTGGAGGAAATTGGAGTCCATCTCTTTGCTGTTTCTTGATGTCTGAATTAGATCTTCAGTTGTGGGATCCTGTAAAAATGTTAATAGGTCAGTGATCCATCCCAGCTCAAATCCTAATCCCTACATAAACCCCTTCTCCATCCTTACTGATCCTATCCTAATTCAGCCCACCACCATCTCTTGCCTAGATGCCTGCAACTGCCTCTCAATGGGCAATTGGTATTCTTGACTCTGGAATTGACTTCATCCAGGTAGCCCACACGCACAGAATAATATTTCTACACTGTTCTTATCTACTGGTGAAGGTTAGAGTCTAGATGAATGCATGAATGTCCCAACATTCCTGCAGAGATCACACTCCAGAGACATTTCCAAAGATCTCACAGACCTGCATCCACAGTGGACATTTCTTCCAGAGACCTCCCTGAGAGTACCCACAGATTCTAGCTTCCTGAGAACAATTCTGGAAAGAACTAGCTTCCAGGACTATTTTGCTATGGATTGAATGTTTGTGTCTCCCCAAAATTCATATGTTGAAACCTAATCCCTAATGTGATAGTATTAAAAGATAGGGCCTTTGGTAGATGACTAGGCAACAGAGGCAAAGCCCTTGTGAATGGGATTAGTGTTCTTCTAAGGGGCTGAGGAGACCACAGTTCTTCACCTGTACCATGTGAGGACACAGCTAGAAAGTCCCATCCATGAGCCAGAAGGCAGGTCCCCACCACATACCAAATCTGTCAGTGCCTTGATCTTAGACAACCTGGCATCTAGAACTGTGAGAAATAAACTTCTGTTGTTCATAAACCACCCAGATTATAGTATTTTTTAAAATAGCAACCTGGATAGAATGGACATTCCAAGAAGTAGCTTCTTTAGAACAAGAGGCCCAACTGATTTACACTTCTGCTTAGAGTGGCCATCCAAATATTTCTAGGCTTCCTATGCATCTGGTGTCAAGTTTACTAATTTTTTTTTCTCTGCCCCATATGCTCTGCAAGAAAGGTCTGAGTTGGAGTCTCACTCTGTTGCCCAGCCTGGAGTACAGTGGCATACTCATGGCCACCCCATGACTCATTGTCAACCTGTGGGCTCCAGAGATCCTTCCACCTCAGCCCTCTAAGTAGCCAGAACTACAGGCATGCGCTACCACTCCTGGCTAATTTTTTTTTTTGGTTTATTGTAGAGATGAGTTCTCACAAGTTGCCCAGGTTGTTCTCAAACCTGTGGGCTCAGGCAATCCCCTCACCTTGGCCTCCCAAAGTGCTGGGATTACAGGCTGAAGCCACTGTGCCTGGCCTAGGAAAGGTGTTAAGTTTATAATTAGTCCCCCAAAGACACCATTTGGGTAGCCTCACAACTTTTTCTTTTTTTTTTTTTTT
>NW_007247430.1:264535-264998 GCF_000164805.1 Carlito syrichta
CCGGCTAGTTTTTGATTTATTGTAGAGATGAGGTCTCGCCAAGTTGCCCAGGTGGGTCCCGAACCTGCAGGCTCAGGCAATTCACTCACCTTGGCCTCCCAAAGTGCGGGATTACAGGCTGAGCCATCGAGCCCGGCCAACTTTTTCATCCTGTATGCCTTTGTCCTTCTTAGTCATAACTGTCTACCCAGTTTTGCCATGGCCCTGTCCAATCCCTTGCTTAGCCTGCCCCACTCTCCCAAGTTATATCTTTTCCTATTCAATATGTTTTCCTTTCCTATCCCTGCCATCAAAGGCCAGTCTCTCCTTTGTCCTGGCTCTCAGAACAGAGATACCATGATAATCCTCTCATGCTGTATTCAAAATATATGACTGGGCTGGGCTCGGTGGCTCAGCCTGTAATCCCGCGCCTTTGGGAGGCTGAGGTGAGTGGATTGCCTGAGCCCGTGGGTTCGAGACTTGC
>NW_007247430.1:265018-265415 GCF_000164805.1 Carlito syrichta
CTGCAGTGGCCGGGAGCGGCCACTGTACTCCAGTCTGGGCAACAGAGTGAGACTCCAACTCAAAAAATAAAAAAATTAAAAAAATATATATATATGACTGGACTGCCTTTGAAATGATGGATACTCTGAAGTCCTCCCCTTGATAGATGGTTTTAAATTATATATATACAAATTCATGATTGAAAATAGATGAGCCGGGCTCGGTGGCTCAGCCTGTAATCCCAAGCCTATGGAAGGCTGAGGTGAGTGGATTGCCTGAGCCCGCCGGTTCAAGACCTGCCTGGGCAGCAAGACCTCATCTTTAAATAAATCAAAAAATCAGCCGGGCGTGGTAGCGTATGCCTGTAATTCCGGCTACTTGGAAGGCTGAGATGGAAGGATCGCCGGAGCCCAGCAG
>NW_007247430.1:265829-379173 GCF_000164805.1 Carlito syrichta
GAGCCCAGCAGGTCAAGGCTGTGGTGGCCGGGAGTGGCCACTGCACTCCAGTCTGGATGAGAGTGAGACTCCAACTCAAAAAAAGACAAACAAAAAAAACCCCGCAGTAAACATGGTACTCAATGTTGAAAGGGAGAACTTGTCCTCTAAGACCAGAAACAAAGCAAAAAACAGAAAGGAAAGTGGGGACATTACTACTTGTTCAATATTTCTTTTAACATAGTGCAGAGTGCAGGCAAGAAAAATAAAAGTTATCTAAACTATAAAGAAGTAAAGTAGGCCAGGCATGGTGGCTTATACCTATAATCTCAGCACTTTGAGACTAGCCTGGGCAACTTGGCAAGACCTCATCTCTACAATAAATCAAGAAAAATTAGCCTGATGTGATGGTGCATGACTGTAGTTCCACCTACTTGGAAGGATCACCTGAGGCCTGCAGGTCAAAGCTGTGGTGGCTGAGTGTGCCACTGACTCCAGCCTGAGCAACAGAGTGAGACTCTGACTCCCAAAAAAAAAGAAGTCAAGTTATCTCTGTTCAGATGATATGATCTTGTATGTAGAAGATCCTAAAGATTCCACACACACACACAACTGTTAGAACTAATCAATGAACTTAGCAAAGTAGCAGGATACAAAACCGACACACAAAAATCTGTTGAATTTCTATACACTAACAATAATCAAGAAAATTACAAAAAAAATTCCATTTACAGTAGCATCAAAAAGAATAAAATACTTAGGCATTAATTTAACTGTGGAGGTGAAAAACTTGTACAGGCCGGGGTCGGTGGCTCAGCCTGTAATCCCATGCTTTGGGAGGCCAAGGTGAGTGGATTGCCTGAGCCAGCGGGTTCGAGACCCACCTGGGCAACTTGGCAAGAGCTCATCTCTACAATAAATCAAAAAATTAGCCGGGTGAGGTAGTGTGCGCCTGTAGTTCCAGCTACTTGGAAGGCCAAGGCGAATGGATTGCCTGAGCCCACAGGTTCGAGACCCACCTGGGCAACTTGGCGAGACCTGGTCTCTACAATAAATAAATAAACAAACTAACCGGGCGTGGTATTGCGCGCCTTTAGTTCCAGCTACTTGGAATGCTGAGGCAGAAGGATCCCCAGAGCCCAGCAGGTCGAGGCTGCAGTGGCCGGGAGCATGCCACTGCACTCCAGTCTGGGTGACAGAGACTCCAACTAAAAAAATAAATAAATAAATAAAGGTGGGGCTTGGTGGCTCAGCCTGTAATCCCATCATTTTGGGAGGCCAAAGTGAGTGAATTGCCTAAGGCCCCGGGGTTCAAGACCAGCCCAGGCAACTTGGCGAGACCGTCTCCACAATAAATCAAAGATTAGCCGGGCGTGGTAGCTCGCGCCTGTAGTTCCGGCTACTTGGAAGGCTGAGGCGGAAGGTTCGCCGGAGCCCAGCGGGTCGACGCTGGGGTGGCCATGAGTGTACCACTACACTCTAGCCTGGGAGACAGAACGAGGCCCAGTCTCAAGGAAAAAATTATTGGGGGAAAAAATCCATCTCTAATAAAAATCATGCTCTTATACTGCCTTTCCCACCATTCCTGCCCTTGTAATAATAGTGTAACTCCTGTCGGTCCCCTCCTCCCACTACCGGACTGGAAGTTCTTGAGCAGTAGAACTCTATTTCGTCCCGAGCAAGGCCTGACAGATCCCGCCAGGAACCTCAGAAAACAGGGACCCAATGAAGGAGTGATTCCCACTCCACCACTCTAAGTTCACCTTGGGTCTCTAAAGCGTCAGGCCTCAAGAAAGCAAACGGATGCCAACTTGGGCGTGGGTTCCTAAAGCATCAAGCCATCAGGAAAGCAGACGGATCCCATCACTGGCTTGGGGCATTATTACGATTAGTCCCACGCGTGGGCTATGCCTCCTCCTCTTAATCTCTAACATATCTAACTGAACCCACTCAGGTCCCTCCGAATCCTCAGTCTTGTGTTCCTCGTATATTTCCGTGTTGGCAGGAGCCCAGGGCCGGGCCGTGGGTTGGGAACTCCACGAACCAGCCAGGCAGCGGCTATGCAGGGGCCCTCAGGACCCACATCTCTGGGCCCCGCAGCCGTCTGGTGGAAGGTACGCCCTGCACAGGACAGGCTCGCGGGGGTGCGCAGTCATCATCCCCTTCAACAAATGAACCATTTCGGAACCTCTGCCTGTCCTCCCCCATTAGTGGACGCCCTTGCTACTATTCCGTTCCACCTTTGAGTTTCTGACCATCCACCCCATGACAGAGACCCTTGTCCCTGCGTTTGGAAGCCCTGACTCACCATCACTAGATGCACAGCACAGACTGGGAGGGAACTGCGTCGTACATGGCCCGTGAAGAACCAACACTGAGCGGCAGCGCGTCCGCCCCCGCCTGGCTTTTATAGCCCCGGGCCGGATGCACAGGGGTCGCTGATTTACGCCTTCAGTTGGCCACGCCCTTCGGGGCGGAGACCGGCATCACCGACCTGTGAAGCCTCGACCTCTCAGTGAACAGAGTGATTGAGTCACCTATCAGGAGCCTCCAGACATCAGCACAATCACTTCCGGTGCTCCCGCTGTGCTAGGGTTACAATTTGCATTAATTAGCTCATTTCTTCCTCACCTGTCCTGGGAAGTGGATTTTTCTTTCTTTCTTTTTTTTTTTGAGCTGGAGTCTCACTCTGTCGCCCAGACTGGAGTGCAGTGGCCGTCATGTGAAGCAGAAACTGTGTCTGAGCGAGGTTAAGTATCGGCGGGGTTTCACAAAGTCAATCATGGATTCTAGACTTGAACTCAAACGGTTTTTGCTCTTCTTGAGTCCTTAAACACACACAGGCCTCAGATCCAATCAGTTGCTCGCTTATGCAAACTCCACCTTATTGCACGCGGTAAATTTAATCAAAATTACTTCTAGTGTGAGACCTGAGGATTCAATCAGGTCACCATAGAAATGCTAATGGCATTTTTTGATGTCTGTCCCCTCCCTGTAAGCGGGTCCCAGAGACTATTTCACTCCAGCAGAGCCTGATGAACAACTGGAGTCACATGATTGACTTCTGATCCCCTTCCAATTTCCCTCGAAATCTCGATTGGGTCCCATTGTCTCTGGTCCATCCATCACCAAAAAGCCCTGGGCTTTAGCAGTGTTTAGAACAACCAGTCCCATCCAAGGCCACCCCACCTGTCCCCTGGTTCTAAAATTTTTCATGGAAGCCTCCTGGACAGTCAGGAGTTTAAAAGATGGGCATATGACTCCTTGATTTTACCACTATGAGAAATAAGCATGCAAATATGTTATTTTAATTCATGCAAAACTCAGAATTTTGTTTAAATGAAAAGGCTAAATTAAATCATCCAAATTCTTTTAAGTTGCTTATGAGTCTTTTGGTTAATCACTATTTACACTATTTTAAAAGAATTCTAAGTGTAAAAGTAAACGTACAATTAAATCTAATTTAAATGAGTGTCTTTGTAAATTCTGTCATTGTAAATCTCAGACAAAACAGAAAATTACATGAACCTGTGGAGTTACACTACTTAAGCTAATTGGTAAAGTTTGGTTATGTATTTACTTTTCAGAGACAGAGTCTTGCTCTGTTGTCCAGGCTGGTCTGGAATTCCTGGTCTCAAGCAATTTTTCTGCCTGGCCTCCCAAAATGCTGAGATTGCAAGTGTAAACCACTGTGCCCCACCCATCTGGGTAAAGTTTTAATGGGTCATATCTGTCTGTTAGATTCTTGTTATTAACAGTGGTTGTATTATTTTTTTATAATACGTTAATTATGTTGTCTAACATCAGTTGATTTTAGGATCTTGAACAAATGCAATATTGAGATAATTAGTAATCATTGTTTACTTAGAAGTCTTCAAAGAAATTAAAATTCAAGAATCAGAAGTAAATAGAATTAATAGTTGTCATACAATATGAAAGTGAATTTTTTTTCAGAGACAGGGTATTGCTGTGGTCGAGGCTGGAGTGCAGTGACGGGATCATAGCTCACTGCAGCCTCAACCTCTTGGACTTAGGCGATCCTTTCACCTCAACCTCCCAAATAGCTGGGACTTTAGGCATGTGCCACCACACTCAGCTAATTTTTTTTTAACATTTTTGTGCAGACAGGATTTTACTGTGTAGCCCAAGTTGGTCTCCAATTCCTGGGCTGAAGCAATCTTCCCTCCTTGGCCTCCCAAAGTAGTAGGACTACAAGTTTGAGCCACCAGGCTCCATCTAAAAACAAAGCTTTCAATAAATCATCATTTAAGCATCTTATTTGGCGTGACTATATAAATACATAGATGAACATTTATACTTAATTTATAATAAAGTTAGTGAATATAAGAAATATGTAAGAGAGAGAGAGTAGCTCAGATAAAAAGGAATTGGACCCTGGGTACATAATCTGTTCTCAAAACTCAGTAGAAAAATGCTTTTTTTTTTTCTTCGATAGGATCTTACTCTGTCACCCAGGCTGGAGGGAAGTAGCATGATGATAGCTTACTGTAGCCTTGAACACCAGGGCTCAAGGGATCCTCCCACCTCAGCCACCTGAGTAACTAGGGCTACAGGCACATGCCAACATGCCTGACTAATTTAAAAAATATATTTTCTAGATTAAGAATAATTATATGTGGGATTTTTTAAAAAGTGAATTAAAAAATAGAGATGGAAGCTGGGTTTGGTGGCTCAGCCTGTAATCCCGCGCCTTTGGGAGGCTGAGGTGAGTGGATTGCCTGAGCCCGTGGGTTTGAGACCAACCTGGGCGGCGAGACATCATCTCTACAATAAAGCAAAAAATCAGCCGGGCGTGGTAGTGCGCGCCTGTAGTTCTAGCTACTTGGAAGGCTGAGGCAGAAGGATTGCCGGAGCCCAGCAGGTCAAGGCTGCGGTGGCCGGGAGAGGCCACTGCACTCCAGTCTGGGTGAGAGAGTGAGACTCCAACTCAAAAAAAAAAAAAAAAAATAGAGATGGGGCCTTGCTATGTTGCCCAGGCTGGTCTCAGACTCCTGGCCTCAAGACATACTCTTGTGTCAGCCTCCCGGATAGCTAGGACTACAGATGCATGCTATCATGTCCAGCTAATTTTTTGATTTTTTTTGGAAAGATGGGATCTCCCTGTTACTCAGGCTGGTCTCGAACTCCTGGGCTCAAGCAATCCTCCCACCTTGACCTCCAAAAGTGCTCGGATTACAGGCATGAGCCATTGTACCTAGCCTGGAGGAGTTTTTTTTGTCTTTTTTTTTTGAGTTGGAGTCTCACTTTGTCACCCAGACTGGAGTGCAGTGTCATGCTCCGGGCCACCGCAGCCTCGACCTGCTGGGCTCCGGCCATCCTTCTGCCTCAGTCTTCCAAGTAGCGGGAACTACAGGCATGTGATACTACACCCAGCTAATTTTTTTTAATTTTTTTTTTTTTTTTTTGAGTTGGGGTCTCACTCTGTCACCCAGACTCGAGTGCAGTGGCTACTCTCGGCCACCGCAGCCTCAACTTACTGGGCTCTGGCGATCCTTCCGCCTCAGCCTTCCAAGTAACTGGAACTACAGGCATGCGCTACCACACCCGGCTAATTTTTTATTTATTGTAGAGATGAGGTCTCGCCAAGTTGCCCAAGCGGGTCTCAAACCCACAGGCTCAGGAATCCACTTGCCTCGGCCTCCCAAAGTGCTGGGATTATAGGCTGAGCCACCAAGCCCGGCCTGGAGGAGTATTTCTAATGATCCTTATAATATAATTTTCTGTTGAGATGTAATAAAATACTGTCACCAATAACATAGGCAAAGGTGTAGTGATTTCTCATTCTCAGTCACTTTTGGTCAGTTCTTTCTTTTTTCAGTCACATTTTGACCAGCTATTTCTTGCTACTTTTCTTGATTCTGCATTTCTTTCTCTTAACACTCAGACTCTTTTTGTCTGTGCCCCTCCTCAGATGGCCACCTAACATCCTCAGAGGTTTGGTTCCTTATCTTGCTTGGGCTTCCAAAGGCAAAGCACCCTCAACAGGGTTCTAGGGGAAAAAATGCCAGCTTCAAGTTATTTCAGAGTTGTTCAACAGTGCAGTAAAAACTGCCTTGCTTGTCATTTCCACAATGTGGGGAAAACTGCAAAACAAGAGCAAGACATCAGGGTTGTCATCATGTTTCTTTCTTTTTTTTTTTTGAGTTGGAGTCTCACTCCATCACCCAGCTTGGAGTGCTGTGGCACGCTCATGGCCACCTCAGCATTGACCAGCTGGGCTCCAGTGATCCTTCCACTTCAGACTTTCAAGTAGCGGAAACTACAGGCGCGTACTACCACGCCCGGCTAATTTTTTTTTTAAATTATAGAGATGAGGTCTTGCCAACTTGCCTGGGCTGGTCTCAAACCTGTGGGCTCAAGCAATCCACTCGCCTCGGCCTCCCAAAGTCCTGGGACTACCGACTGAGCCACCGAGCCTGGCCTTGTCATCATGTTTCTATCCAGAAGAGTGAGAAGTTATGTTCAAATCATGTACCCTGATAGGGGCACTTAACTTTTGTGTGTTATTCTTCCTCCAAATCTATAATCTCAGTCTAATCATGACAAACCCAAATTGAGGAAAATTCTAAAAGAATATTTATTTATTATTTATTTATTTATTTATTTATTTTGAGTTGGAGTCTCACTCTGTCGCCCGGACTGGAGTGCGGTGGCCGGGAGCGGCCACTCGACCTGCTGGGCTCTGGCAATCCTTCTGCCTCAGCCTTCCGAGTAGCCGGAATTACAGGCATGCGCTACCATGTCCGACTGATTTTGTGATTTATTGTAGAGATGAGGTCTCGCCAAGTTGCCCAGAGGGGTCTCGAACCCACGGGCTCAGGCAATCCACTCACCTCAGCCTCCCAAAGGCGCGGGATTACAGGCTGAGCCTCCGAGCCCGGCTAAAAGAATATTTAAACAGTACTCTTCAAGAATTGTTTATCATGAAAGACAGGCAACACAGAGAAACTATCAAAGATTGAAGGAGAGTAAGAAAACCTGCCAATTAATGCAATGTGGTGTCCTGGCCTGGATTCTGCAAATTAAAAGGAACATCAGTGGACAAAGTGTTGTAAACCAAATATAGTCAATGTAGTCAGTCATCTTAGTCAATCTAGCTAAAGGTTTGTCAATTTTATTAATCTTTTAGAAGAACCAACTTTGGGTTTCATTGATTTTTCTCTACTGTTTTTCTATTCTCTATTTTGTTTATCTCTGCTCTAATCATTATTTCCGAACTCTTGCTAGCTTTGGGTTGAGTTTTCTCTTTTTCAAATTCCTTAGAGTGTAAAGTCAGGCTATTGATTTGAGATCTTTCTTCTTCTCTTCCTTCTCCTTCTCCTTCTCCTTCACATACAGAGCCTCTCTCTGTTGCCCAGGCTGGAGTGCAGTGACCTAACTGTAGCTCATTACAGCCTTGAACTCCTGGGTTCCAGTGATCCTCCCATCTCAGCCTCCCATGTAGCTGGGACTACAGGTGTGCACCTCCATGCTTGGTTAATTTATTTTTTATTTTGTAGAGACAGGGTCTTATGTTGCCAAGGCTGGTGTCAAACTCTTGGCCTCAAATGATGCTCCTGCCTCGGCCTCCCAAAGTACTGGGATTACAGGCATGAGCCACCACATCCAGTCTTTTTTTTTGGTTGGAGTCTCACTGTGTTGCCCAGGCTGGAGTGCAGTGGCATGTTCACGGCCACCTTAGCCTCAACCTACGTGGCACAGGCGATCCTTCTGCCTCAGCCTTCCAAGTAGCTGGAACTACAGACACATGCCACAATGCCCAGCTAATTTTTTGATTTATTGTAGAGATGAGGTCTCACCAAGTTGCCCAGGCTGGTCTCGAACTCGTGGGGTCAGGCAATCCTCTCACCTCAGCCTCCCAAAGTACTGGGATCATAGTCGTGAGCCACTGCGCCCAGCCAGTTTTTATATTTTCATTTACTGTGCAAGTGAAAACTGTGTTTTTATTTCCATTAGTATCTAAGTATTTTCTAATTTCCCTTTGATTTCTTTTTTTTTTTTAAACATATTTCTTATTTTAAAATTGTGGAGTACAGCCCTTTGATTTCTTATTTGATCCACTGGTTGTTTAAGATTGTGTTCTTTAATTTCCACAAATTTGTGCATTTTCCAGTTTTTATTTTGTTATTGGTTTGTTTGTTTGTTTGTTTTCTGAGTCAGAATTTCTGTCTCCCAGACTGGAGTGCAGTGGTATGACCACTGCAGCCTTGACCTCCTGGGCTCAGAGAATCCTTCCGCCTCAGCCTCTTGAGTACCTGGGACTATTGACATGTGCCACTATGCCAGGCTAATTTTTTTATTTTTATTTTTGTAAAGACAAAAATTGTCCAGGCTGGTCTTGCTATATTGTCCAGGCTGGTCTTGAATTCTTGGGATCAAGCCATCCTCTCGCCTTGGCCTCACAAAGTGCTAGCATTACAGGTGTGAGCTACTGCACCTGGCCTCTTTTGTTTACTATTTGTTTAAAATATGTTTTTCTGTCTTTCTACTTTCAATTTAATTGTGGTTGTATCTAAAGTTAGTCTCTTGCAGAAAGCATATATTTGGATCATGTTTGTTTATTCATTATGCTAATTTCTGTATTTCTATTGAAGAGTTTTACTCATTTACATTTAAAAATATTTACTGATAAGGAGATAGTTAATTCTGCTATTTCACCATTTGTTCTTTATATGCCTTATTGCCTTTTTTGTCCTTCATTTCTTGCACTGCTGCCTTCTTTTGTGTTTAGACAATTTTTTGGTAGTGAAAAGTTTTATTATTTATTTATTTATTTATTTATTTTGAGTCTGTGTCTCACTCTGTTGCCCAGGTTGGAGTGCAGTGGCACACTCGTGGCTACTGCAGCCTCGACCTGCTGGGCTCAGGTCATCCTTCTGCCTCATCTTCCAAGCAGCTGAAACCACAGGCATGCGCTATCATACCCAGCTTATTTACTTATTTCTTTTTTCTTTTTTTTTTGAGTTGGAGTCTCACTCTGTCGCCCAAACTGGAGTGCAGTGGCCGCTCCCAGTCACCACACCCTCAACCTGCTGGGCTCTGGCCATCCTTCTGCCTCAGCCTTCCAAGTAGCTGGAACTACAGGCGCACGCTACCACGCCCAGCTAATTTTTTGATTTACTGTAGAGATGAGGTCTCGCCAAGTTGCCCAGGCAGGTCTCGAACCTGCAGGTTCAGGCAATCCACTCACCTCAACCTCCCAAAGCGCAGGATTACAGGCTGAGCCACCGAGCCCAACTGTTTTTATTTATTGTAGAGACGAGGTCTTACCAAGTTGCCCAGGCTGGTCTCGAACTCCTGAGCTCAGGTAATCCTCTTGCCTCGGCCTCCCAAAGTGCTGGGAGTGAGCTGGCATGAGCCACCAAGCCCGTCCTGTGAAAAGTTTCAAATACTTTGTGTGTGTGTATGTACTTATACACACATATGTATCCTTTTGTACATTTTCTGTAGATATTTTCTTTGTGGCTATCATGGTAATTACATTTACATGGTAATTACAATTACATGGTAATGCCATCCTAAAGCTATAACACTAATTTGAATTTATACCAGCTTAACTTCAATACCATACAAAAACTCTGCTCCTGTGCAGCTCAGTATCCATCTTCTTTCAGCTTCTGATGTCATAAAATTACATCTTTGTGCATTGTATGTCCCAAAACATAAGCTTTTAATTTAAAAAAATTGTTTTCCCTTTATTTCAATAGCTTTGGGGAGTACAAATAATTTTTGATTGCATGAATTGTAGAGCAGCGAAGTCTGGGCTTTAAGTGTACCCACCACTCCCACCTGTACATATTGTACTCTATAGGTGATTTTTTTGTCCCGTCATGCCTTCCCACCCTCCCCCTCTGAGTCTCCAAAGTCCATTATGCCATTCTCTGTGCCTTTATAGATCCTTAGTTTAGCTCCCACTCACCAGTGAGAACATGCAGTGTTTGGTTTTCTGTTCCTACCTTAGTTCACTTAAGAAGATGTTCTCTGGCCGGACTCAGTGGCTCACGCCTATAATCCCAGCATTTTGGGAGGCCGAGATGAGAGGATAGGCTGAGCCCACAGATTCGAGACCAGCCTGGGCAACTTGGTGAGACCTCATCTCTACAATAAATTAAAAAAAAAAAATTAGCTGGGCGTGATGGCATGTGCCTTTAGTTCCAGCTTCTTGGAAGGCTGATGCGGAAGGATTGCCTGATCCCAGTAGGTCGAGGCTGCGGTGGCTGTGAGCATGCCACTGCACTCCAGCCTGGGTGACAGAGTGGGACTCCAACTCAAAAAAAAAAAAAAAAAAAAAAGATGTTCTCCAATTCCATCCATATTGCTGCAAAAGACATTATTTCATTCTTTTTCATGGCTGAATAGTATTCCATGTGTCAATATAGACATAGATATCACATTTCCATTATCTACTGATCAGTTGATAGGTATTTAGGTTGATTCCACATCTTTGCAATTGTGAATTGTGCTGCAATGAACATGCAAGTAGAGGTATCTTTTTTGAATAGCAACCTGTTTCTCTGGGTAGATCAAATAGTAGATCTTTTCGTTCTTAAAGAAATCTCCATATTGATTTTCATAGAGGTTGTAATTTACACTCCCACTAACAGCATATAAACATCTGTACCACATCTGCTCCATCAACTATTGTTTTTTTATTTTTGAATAATGGCCATTCTGACTGGTGTAAGGTGGTATTTCATTATGGTTTTAATTTGCATTTCCCTAATGAGAGATGTTGAGCATTTTTTTCACATGCTTGCTGGTCATTTGTATATCTTCTTTTGAGAGATGTCTGTTCATGCAATTTGCATACTTTTTTTTTTCAACCAAAGCACTTTAATTTAATACTTTAATGTACAATATGAAGTCCATAATTTCTTGAAATTACCACCTGGTTCCCACTTGTTAAGAACTGAGTCTGCACTTTCAGTCTTCATCATCTGGAAGGATACTTAACTCTTCATCTGTCCACTGGGAAGGATCTGGATATGCAAAGTGACCCAGCACAGAATCTGAGTGGTGCCAAAAGCACGAGAATCCAGAACTACATGGTTGCACTGAAGACCTTGGTCTTGATCACTTGCGACCTGGTAAGCTGGGGAAACTGTCTATACCAGGGCTCAATGTGCACACCACTGACAGCACTGCCAAGGGATGTCGCTCCCCTGCCCCCTGGCAGCTCCCCTACCCTGGCAATTTGCCTACTTTTTAATGGGGTCATTTGCTTTTTTCTTGCTGATTTGTTTGTGTTTCTTGTAGATTTTGAATATTTTGAATTATACATCTGTCAGATGTATAATTTGCAAATATCTTCTCCCAGTCTGTAGGTTACCTATTTGCTCTGTTGAATTATTTCTTTTGTTGTGCAAAAACTATTTCTTTTGTTGTATAAAGTTTTTTAGTGTAATTAAGTCCCGCTTTTTTTTTTTTTGAATCTCACTCTGTCACCCAGGCTGGAGTATAGTGGCACACTCACAGCCACCCCAGTGTTGACCTGCTGCGCTCCGGTGATCCTTCTGCCTCAGCCTTCCAAGTAGCCAGAACTACAGGAGCGTGCTACCATGCCTGGCTAATTTTTGATTTATTGTAGAGATGAGGGCTAACCAATTCCCCAGGTGGTTCTCGAACCTGCGGGCTCAGGCAATTCACTCGCCTTGGCCTCTCCCAATGTGCTGGGATTACAGGCTGAGCCACCGAGCCCAGTCAAGTCCCACTTATTTATTTTTGTTTTTGTTGCATTTGGTTTTTGAGATCTTAGTCATAAATTATTTGCCTAGGCCAATGTCCAGAAGAGTTTTTCCTAGGATATCTTCTAGGATTTTTATGGTTTAAGGTCTGACATTTAAGTCTTTAACCCATCTTAATTTTTGTATATGGTGAGATAGTGTTCAAGTTTAATTTTTCTGCATGTAGCTATCCAATTTTCCCAGCATCATTTGTTGAATATGTTATTCTTTTTCCAGTGTATGTTTTTGTCTGCTTTGTTGAAGATCAGTAGGTGTTTGGGTTTATTTCCAGCTTCTCTATTCTGTTTCATTGTCCATATGTCTGCTCTTGTAGCAGTACCATGCTGTTTTGGTTACTACAGTCTTGCAGTATAATGTGAAGTCAGGTAATATGATGCCTACAGCTTTGTTCTTTTTGCTTAGGATTATTTTGGCTGTTCTGGCTCTTTTTTGGTTCCATATGAATTTTAAGATTGTTTTTTCTAATTCTGTGAAAAATGATGTTGGTAGTTTGATAGGGATTGCATTGAATCTGTAGATTACTTTGGGCAATATGGTCATTTTAACAATGTTGATTCTTCTGATCCCTGAGCATGGGATACTTCTCCATTTGTTTGTGTCCTCTGTAATTTCTTTCATCTTTTGTAGGTCCCTTTGCAGAGATCTTTCACCTCTTTGGTTAAATATATTCCCAGGTATTTTAGCTTTTTGGCTGCTATTGTAAATGAAATTGAGTTCTTGATTTGATTCTCAGCTTGGTCACTATTGGTGTATAGCAGTGCTACTGATTCATGTGTGTTGATTTTGTATCCGGAAAGCTTACCAAATTTGTTTATCAAGTCCAGGCATCTTTCGGAGGAGTCTTTAGGATTCTCTAGATCTAAGATCATATTGTCAGCATACACGAATTGATTTTTTTATGCATTCGTCTCTTAAATCATGTAGAAAACAAAAGTGGAGTTATAAATCAAAGTAACAATAATACTAGTTTTTACAATTGTACATATATGTATCTTAACTAGAGATTTTTATTTCTTTTTTGTTTTTTGAGGTGGAGTCTCACTCTGTCCCCCAGGCTGGAGTGTAGTGGCATACTCACAGCCACCGCATCCTTAACCTGTTGGGCTTAGGTGATCTCTCTGCCTCAGCCTTCCAAGTAGCTAGAACTGCAGGTGTGTGCCACCCTGCCTGGCTGGAGATCTTTATTTCTTTATGTGGCTTCAAGCTACGGTCTAGTGTCTTTCCATTTCAACCTGAAGGGTTCTCATCAGCATTTCTTACAGGACAGGTTTAGTAGAAGAAACTCTGTCAGTTTTTATTTATCTTAATTTCTCCTCCCCCTCCCCCCCTTTTTTTCAGTTAGGGTCTTGCTCTGTCACAGAGGCTGGAATGCAGTGGCACAATCATGGCTCACTGCAGCCTTGACCTTCTGGGCTCAGGTAATCCTTCTGCCTCAGCCTTCCAAATAGCTAGGACTACAGGTGCATGCCACTTTGCCTGGCTAATCTTTATTATTATTATTTTTGTAGAGAAAAGATCTTGCTATGTTGCCCAGGCTGGTCTTGAACTCCTGGGCTCAAGCAATACTCCTGCCTTGGCCTCCCAAAATGCTGGGATTATGGATGTGAGCCACTGTACTGGATCTTCCTCATTTTTAATGGACATTTTTGCCAGATGTGGGATTCTTTGTTGGCAATTTCTTCTTTCAGCATTTTGTATATTGACCCACTGTCTTCTGCTCTCCAAAGTTCCTCATAAGAAATCAGGAGACAATCTTATTGAGACTCTCTTGTATGTAAAGTGTTGCTTTTCCCTTGCTCTTTTCAATGTTCTGTCTTTGGCTTTTGAACAGTTTGATTATTATATGTCTTGGTGTGGGTCTCTCTGAGTTTATTCTACTTGGACTTTATTGAACATATTGGATATTTGTATCTATTTCTTTCATCAAGTTTGGGGTATGTCCAGTCCTTATTTCTTTTTTTTTTTTTTTTTTTTTTTTTTTGAGTTGGAGTTTTTTTTTTGAGACTGGAGTGCAGTGGGCCGCTCCCGGCCACCGCAGCCTCGACCTGCTGGGCTCCGGTGATCCTTCCGCCTCAGCCTTCCGAGTAGCCGGAATTACAGGCATGCGCTACCACGCCCGGCTGATTTTTTGATTTATTGTAGAGATGAGGTCTCGCTGCCCAGGCGGGTCTCGAACCCGCGGACTCATGCAATCCACTCACCTCAGCCTCCCAAAGGCGCGGGATTACAGGCTGAGCCACCGAGCCCGGCTCAGTCCTTATTTCTTTAAAAAAATTTTCTTTGCTCCTTCTCTCGTTTTCTTATGAGACTTCCACAGTGTTTATGTCGGTCTGCTCCATGTTGTCCCACGGGTCCCTTAGGCTCTGTTTAGTTTTTCTTCAATCTTTTTTTCTTTCTGCTCCCCAGACTTGATAATTCCAGGTGTGTCATACTCAAGCTTGCTAATTTTTTTCTTCTGTCTACTCAAATCTACATTTGAATCCCTTTAGTCAAATTTTTACTTTAGTGATTGTGCTTTTCAGCTCCGGGATTTTTTTCCTGCTCCTTTTTACATTTTTTTTTTCTCTATGGAAAATTCCATTTTATTCATATATCATCTTCTTGACTTTGTCCACATCTTCCTTCAGCTCTTTGAGCATCTTTAAAACAGTTGCTTTAAATTATTTGTGTAGTAAGTCTACATCATGTCTTTCTTAGGGCATTTTCTGTTGACTTTTTTTTTCTCTGACTTTTTTTTTCACATTTCTTTTTCTTATGTCTTGTGATTTTGTTGTTGTTGTACTTGAAAACCGAACTTTTGAATCTTATAATATGGTAACTCTAGAAATCAGATCCTCCTCTTCCCTAGGACTTTCTTTTATATTTCTTTTGCTCTTTTTTATTTTTTGCACATAAAGAAGGCATACTTATTTTTATTACATTTTCACTTTTTTTTTAAGTTGGAATCTCACTTTGTCGCTCAAGTTGGAGTGCGGTGGCTCAATCATGGTTCACTGTAGCTTCCACTTCCTGGGCTCAGGTGATCCTTCTGCCCTAGCCTCCTGAGTAGCTGGGACCACAGGAAAGCACCACCACACGCAGCTAGTTTTTGATTTTTGGTAGAGATGAGGTCTCACTATGTTACCCAGGTTGGTCTCAAACTCTGGGCTCAATCAATCCTTCCACCTTGGCCTCCCAAAGTGCTGGCATTACAGGCATGAGCCACCAGGCCCAAACTATTTTATTTGGTTATGTTTGTGTGGTGTCTTTGTGCTGGAGATTAGCCCAACATGTAAATTCAAGGTCTTCTATGAGTCTATGCCTTTGCCTGGACATGCATGGTGACTTTCTAAATTCCCCTGTGAATGTGGCTGCTTTTGGATGTCCTGACCCTTAAATTTATGGATCCTGAAAGAAGTGAAAAGGAAAAATAAAAAGGGGGAAAAAACCCTTGCTGGCTCTTTAAGTCTCCTAAAAGTCACAACTGTCAGAGTGGGTTGTAAAAATGGAATGGGGGTTACACAGCTCACCCCTGTGTCTGCACCTCCATCACCAGAATCCCAACTATGTGGAGGACAGGGTCCTTATTGCCCACCCTGGATCCTGCAAGCTGAGTTTAAGGTGCTCCAAGAATTAGTATACATCCATGGGAGTGGGGTAAGAGTAGCTGTTACCATGCTAAGAGCTTAAATTGACTAATATCAACCACAGTCTGTAGTCCACACCTTCCCTTGGAAGTTGCAAGCTTTGTAATAGATTCCAGAATTCTTATATCAGACAGATTCTCTCAGTACAATTGTCTGGTGTTTCCTACTCTACTGTCTTTCCTGATGTCATCATAATCTTATTATTTTTTTTTTTTTTTTTTTTTTTTTTTTTGAGTAGGGTTCATGCTCTATATCCCAGGCTGGAGTGCAGTGCTACAATCTTGGCTCACCACAGTCTCAACCTTCTGGGCTCAGGCAATACTTCTTCCTCAGCCTCCTGAGTGGCTGGGACTACAGGTATATACTACCATGTCCAGCTAATTTTTTGGAGAGATTAGGTCTCATTATGCTGCTCAGGCTGGTCTCAAACTCCTGGACTGAAACAATCCTCCTGCCTCAGCCTCCCAAAGTGCTAGGATTACAGGCATGAGCCACCATGCTTGGCCCTAATTTTTATTTGCTCTCCTTTCAATAGTTATTTCTACCTGTTGTTGCTTATTTGGTTATATTATGTAATGGATTTTCTATATTCTTGATGTTTTCCAAAGAATCCATTTTTAATTGATTAATTAGAATATTTATTTATTATTTCAATTCCTTTTTGTTTTCTAACTCAATATTTTGTTTTATATTTATTAATTTCTTCCTTCTGATTTTTTTCTGTTTATTTTGTTATTCTTTTCCTAACTTTTTGAGTTGCATGTTTAATCCACATGGTTGAGAAATCGAGGTTTTGCTTCTGGAATCTCTATCCTGTTCCATTGGTCTATATGCCTGTTCTTGTGCCAATGCCAGGCTGTTTTGATGATTGTAGCCCAGAACTGTGATACCTCCTGCTTTTGCTGAGGATTGTTTTGGCTAATTGTGGTAGACTATGTTTCCATATGAATTTCTGTTTGTCGCTTCCAGTTCTGAGAAGAATGATGTTAGTAATTTAATGGGTATTGCGTTGAATCTGTAGATTGCCTTGGGTAGTCAAGAAGAGTAGCTGATCTCAAACCAGGTGAAGCAAGGACCAATGGGAGGCCCAAACTTCACCTGTACGACGGCCACTTATGTACCTAATCCTGAATTGGACCCCACATCTTTAAAATTAAAAAAAAAAAAAATGCCGGGCATGGTGGCTGTAACCCCAGAATTTTGGGCAGCAGAGACAAGAGGATTGTCTGAGCTCAGGGGTTTGAGCCCAGCCTGGGAAACTTGGCAAGACCCCATCTCTACAATAAATCAAAAAATTAGCCAGGTGTGGTGGCATGCGCCTGTAGTTCCAGTCACTTGGAAAACTGAGATGGAAGGATCACCTGAGTCCAGCAGGTCTAGGCTGTGGTGGCTGTGAGCATACCATTGCACTCCAGCCTGGGTGACAGAGTAAGACTCCAACTCAAAATTTTAAAAAAGTGAATGGTACAAAATAACAGATTTATTATAGCATTAGGCTTTATGTAACTTTAGGATTTAGTGACTAAGTCTTTGTAAGGCTGTTGCCTCTGTGACTGATGCTGGACTGATGTCAGCAGGGTTAGCAGTAAGGAAGGGAAGATGGATGTGAAGCTAGGAAACAAAAGGTAGACAGACAGGAACTTTTGAGGACAGACTAGAATGGCATCTGAGTCTCATTGCCTCAAATCTCCATGTTGTGGGTGACCTGTCAGATAAACTGATTCTCTTCACCATGGGCAGCACTCAAATGTGGCCCAGGATTCAGAGAAACTGAAGGAGAAGATCTGACAGGAGCAGCAAGTCTGGCTGACCTACAACAACAAAGTGAGGAGCAGAAAAGGAACAATGTATGTGAACCCATACTTCAGAGCATACTTCAGAGCATTAAGTGTTACTTCTTTTCTACCCGCCTAATATTGTGTAGATTTCTCTTGTGGCCAAGCCTAACTTGGAACCACACTGAAAAGGAAATTTGGAGAAACAGTTAGAATGAACTTAGCTAAGCTGACACATCACAAAGCCACCGTAAATAAATACACACACACAGTGCATGTTATGACCACCAGTCAAATCTTCGGCCCCTGCCCTGCTAACAATACTGATTACACTGCAAAACACGTGACCCTGCCAGCTAAATCTTGGGTCTTGGGGAAGAGGTAGGGCAAATACTGAAGCAATCTGACCATCAAACATGCATGCCTGTTCTCCAGCAAGGGACAGAGGTGGCAGTAACCACTGTTCCTGTTTATGGCCAGAACTTGGATATGGATTCAAATCAATCTCTATTGATAGTGCTTCAGACAGTATCAGAAAGTTCTAATAACTTTTTAGAGCAAAATAGTAGAATCATAGCCTTACTAATTAAAAGAAAATGAAATGCTGGAAGGGGACAGAGTCACTATGAAGGCTGGTGGAGATGGGCTAAAGCTTCCTACAAAGATCCTCAGTGGGACATTCTCATTTCTGTGGGCAAAGAGACCTTTGGACAAAATAAATGCCTATATTGACCTCTAGACCGAAGTAATTGTTTGGATCACCTCTTCTATAGGCTCAGAATCAAGGTGTACCCCCAAATCAGTACTCGTGTTCCAGGACCTGGGAATTAGGTCATCTCCACGTGGCAGATCCCCACAGTCACTCTGGTCCTTGTGTCTTCTGTACACTAGGTGGCACCCATGTCCCAGTTCTGGTATGTTTTGACAGATTTCCCTCTCTTCAGATGTTTTTAATGCTATGGAAATTTCTAATCAAATGGTCACTTTTCCTACTTTTCTGCTTGTGAATGTTACCTTAGGGCCACACTAGTTTTTATGTTTTATTTTTTTGAGTCGGGGTCTGACTCTGTCACCCAGGCTGAAGTGTAGTAGCATGATCATAGCTTATTGCAGCCTCAACCTTCTGGGCTCAGGCAATCCTTCTGCCTCAGTCTCCCAAGTAGCTGGGACTATAGGGGTGTGCCACTATGCTTGGCTAATTAAAAAAAATTTTTTTGTAGATAAAAGGTCTTGCTGTGTTGCCCAGTCTGGTCTCGACCTCCTGGACCCAAGCAATCCTCTCGCCTTGGTCTTCCAAAGTGTTGAGATTACAGGCATGAGCCACTGTGCCTGACCCTAGTTTCACTTTTTGTTTTTTAAGAAACTTCCATACTGTTGTCTATAATGACTGTACTAATTTACATTCCCACCAATAGTGTATAAGAGATTCCCTTTTCTCTGCCTCCTTGCCAACATTTGTTATTTTTTGACTTTTTGATAATAGCCATTCTAACTGGAATGAAATGATATCTCGTTGTGGTTTTGATTTGCATTTCTCTGTTAATTAGTGAGGTTGAACATTTTTTCATATACCAATTGGCCATTTGTATGTCTCTTTAAGAAATTTCTACTTATATTCTTTGCCCGCTTTTTAATGGGGCTTTCTTCTTTTTTTTTTCTGTTGAGTTATTTGAGTTTCTTGTATTCAGAATATTAGTCCAGGAAGGTAGAATTCATCCCTTGTTGGATGACTAGTTTGCACATATTTTCTCTTTTTCTACAGGTTGTTTCTTCACTCTGTTTATTGTTTTCATTGCTGTGTAAGTTTTTAGTTTAATATAATCCTGTTTCTCTATCTTTGTTTTTGCTGCCTGTGCGTCTAAAGTCAGCCATAACATCTTTGCATAGATCAATGTCCTGAAGTGTTTCCCCTGTTTTCTTCTAGTAGTTTTATAGTTTTTGGTCTTTTGTTTAAGTCTTTAATCCATTTTGCATTGATTTTTGTATATGGTGAGAGATGGGGTCTAGTTTTAGTCTTCTAAATATGGATATTCAGTTTTCCTAACACAGTTTATTGAAAAGGATAGAATGTCTTTTGTCCAATGTATAGTCTTGGTTCCTTTGTCAAAAATCAGTTGACTGTAATATGTAAACTTATGACTGGGTTCTGCATTCTGTTTCATTGTTCTATGTATCTGTTTTTATATAAATACCATTCTGTTTTGGTTACTATAGTTTTATAATATATTTTGAAGTCAGGTAATGTAATGCTTCTAACTTTGATCTTTTTGCTCATTATTGCTTTGACTATTTTGGGATCTTTTATGGTTTCATTCAAATTTTGTGATTGATTTTTCTATTTCTGTGAAGAACATCATTGGTATTTTCTTATCTGTAGATTGCTTTGGGTAGCACAATCATTTTGACAATATTAATCCTTCTAATCCATGAGCATAGGATATCTTTCCATTTGTTAGTTATCCTCAATTTCTTTCATTAGTGTTTTTTAGTTTTTTTTGTGGAGATTTTTCTCCTCCGTGGTTAATTTATTCTGATATGTTTTATTTTTGCAAGGATTGATTTCTTTTTCAACTAACTCTTTATTGGTATATAGGAACACTACTGACTTTTGTATATTGATTTTGTAACATGCAATATTACTGAATATGTTTATTAGTTCTAAGATTTTTTGGTGGAGTCTTTAGATTTTTCTGTATAAGATCATGTCACCTGCAAAGAGGGACAATTTGACTTCCTCTTTTCCCATTTGGCTGTCTTATTTCTTTCTCTTGTCTGATTGTTCTGGCTAGGACTTCTGGCACTGTGGTGACTATGAATGGTGAAAGTGGATATCCTTGTCTTGTTCCAGTTTTTTTGGGAGTGGGGGCTGATGAGAAGGACTTGGATCCCCAGTAAGCAGTACCAGGGTTGTTCCAGTTCTTAAAGGAAAGTCTTTTTCCCAATCAGTATGATGTTAGCTGTTAATCTGTCATATATAGCCCTTATATATTGAAGTATATTCTTTCTATGTCTAATTGGTTGTGAGTTTTTTTTAATCACGAAGGGATTTTATCAAATGCTTTTTTCTGCATTTATTGAGATAGTCATAGGGTTTTTGTCCTTTATTCTGTTGATGTGATGTATCAAATTTATTGATTTGCATATATTGACTTATCCTTGTATCCCTGGGATAGACCCCATTTGATCATGACATATTATCTTTATGATGTGTTGTTGAATTTAGTTTGCTAATATTTTATTGAGGATTTTTGCATCTATATTCATCAGGGATATTGGCCTGTAATTTTCTTTTTCTTTGTCTGGTTTTGATATCATGGTAATGTTGACCTTGTAGAATGACTTAGAAAGAATTCCCTCCTCTTCAATTTTCTGGAACAGTTTGAGAAGAATTAATGTTAATTCTTCTTTATAAGTTTGGTAGAATTAAGCAGTAAAACCATCCAGTGCTGGGCCTTTCTTTGTTGGGAGATTTTTATTACTAATTCAATTTTATTATTAAGTATTGGTCTGTTTAGGTTTTCTATTTCTTCCTGGTTTAATTTTGGTAGTCTATGTGTCCAGGAATTTATTCGTTTCCTTTAGGTTTTCCAATTTGTTAGTATATAATTCTTCATAATAGTCTGTAGTGATCCTTTATGTTTCTATTATAACAGTTGCAGTGTTTTCATTTTGTTTCTAATTTTATTTATTTGAGTCTTCTCTCCTTTTCTTGGTGAGTCTAGATAGTGATTTGTTGATTTTGTTTATCTTTTTTTTTTTTTTTTTTTGAGTTGGAGTCTCACTCTGTCACCCAGACTGGAGTGAAGTGGCCGCTCCCGGCCACCGCAGCCTCAACCTGCTGGGCTCTGGTGATCCTTCCGCCACAGCCTTCCGAGTAGCCGGAACTACAGGCACGCGCTACCACACTCGGCTGATTTTTTGATTTATTGTAGAGATGAGGTCTCGCCAAGTTGCCCGGGTGGGTCTCGAACCTGCAGGCTCAGGCAATTCACTCACCTCAGCTTCCCAAGGCACGGGATTACAGGCTGAGCCACTGAGCCCGGCTTGTTTATCTTTTCAAAAAGCCAACTTTTTGTTCCCTTGATCCTTGTATAGTTTTGTTGGTCTTTGTTCTACTCTGATACTTGTTTCCTTCGACTAATTTTGGGTTTCACTTGTTCTTGCTTCAAGCATATCATTGGGTTATTTGAAATCTTCCTACTTTTTTCGTGTAGTATTTATTGCTATAATCTTCCCTGTTGGCACTGAGTTTGCTGTATCTTATAGGTTTGGGGATATTGTGCTTTCATTTATTTCAATAATTTTTAAATTTTTTTCTTAATTTCTTATTGACCCAATCAAGGTTGCTCAAGAGCATGTTGTTTAATTTCCACATATCCATACAGTTCTGAAGTCCTTCTTGTTATTGATTTCTAGCTTTATTCCATTGTGGTCTAAGAAGACACTTGATATAATTTTGATTTTTAAAAATTTGTTGAGCCTTGTTTTGTGGTCTAACATATGGTCTATCATAGAGAATGTTCCATGTGCTGATGAGACTAATGTGTATTCTGCAGCTGTTGGATGAAATATTCTCTAAATGTCTGTTAGGTCCATTTGGTTTATAGTGCAGATTAAGTCTGATGTTTCTTTGTTGATTTTATGTCTAGATGATCTATTCAATGCTGACATGGGGTGTGGAAGTCTCCAGCTATTATTATATTGGGGTCTATCTCTCTTGGTAGCTCTAATAATGTTTGCTTTATATATCTGGGTGGGCCATTATTTGGTGCATATATATTCACAATTATTCTATCCTCTTGCTGGAGTAATCCTTTTATCATTGTATAATGACCTTCTTTGTCTTTTTTGACTTAAAATCTACTTTGTCTGATATAAGTATAGCTATTTCTGCATGTTTTACTTCTGCTTGCATGGAATTTTACCCATTCCTTCACTTTCAGTCTATGTGTGTCTTTATAGGCAAAATGAGTTTCATGAAGGTGGCATAGTTGGGTCTTGGGTCTTGGTTTTCTCTCTTTTTAAAAAATCTATTCAACCAGTTTATATTCTATAATCGAGGAATTGAAACCATTTTATTCAAGACTATTATTTATAGGTGAGGACTTACTCTTGTCATTTTGGTAATTGTTTTCTGATTTTTTGGTATATCTTTTGTTCCTTTCTTCTTTTATTGTTTACCTTTATGGTTTGGTGGGCTTTTTTTCATACTGATAATGTTTGAGTCATTTCTCTTTCTCATTTGTGTATCTGCTCTCCCAGTGGGTTTCATATTTTGTATGTGTTCATAATGGTAAATATCATCCTTTCACTATCAGATTTAGCATTTCTTGTATGGCTGGCAATGAACTACCTCAGTTTTTGCTTGTCTGGGACTTCTTCATTTTTAAAAAAATGGCTTTGCTGGGTATACTATGCTTGTCGGGCAGTTTTGTTCTTTCAACATTTTGAATGTATAATTGCATTCCCTCCTGTCCTGTATGGCTGCATTCCCCAACTTTTTTGGCATCAGGGACTGGTTTCACGGCAGACAATTTTTCCACGGATGGGGTGGAGAGATCATCAGGCATTAGATTCTTATAAGGAACCTGTAACCTGTATCCCTCACATGCTCAGTTCACAATAGAGTTTGCCCTCCTATGAAAATCTAATGTGTCCGCTGATCTGACAGGAGGCGGAACTCTGCTTGCCGGCGACTCACCTCCTGCTGTACAGTCAGGTTCCTAACAGGCCACAGATATGTTCTGGTCTGTGGTCCAGAGTTTGGGGACACCTGCTCTACAGTTTCTACTGAGAAATCCACCGTTAGTCTGGTGGAGATTGCCTTAAATGTGACTTGATCCTCTTCTCTTGCTATTTTTAGAATTCTGTCATCATTTATTTATTTATTTGCGAGGGGGGGTCTCACCATGTTGCTCAGACTAGAGTTCTTCTTGTTATTGATTTCTAGTTTTATTCCACTGTGGTCTAAGAAGATACTTGATATAATTTTGATATTAAAAAATTTGTTGAGCCTTGTTTTATGACCTAACAAACCATGGCATGATTATGGCACACAATAGCCTTGAACTTCTTGCCTCAAGTGATCCTCCTGCCTCAGTCTCTTGAGTAGCTGGAATTACCAAAATGCACCACCATGCCTGGCATCTTTGACTTTTGATAGTTTGACTATCATGAGCCTTGGATAAGACTTTTTTTGTGTTGAATATGTATGGGGATCTTTGAGTTTCCTGTATCTGGATGTTTATATCTCTTACAAGATTTAAGAAGTTTTCAGTTATTGTTTGGTTAAATAAGTTATCTATGTCTTTGTCTCCCTCCCTCCCTCCCTCCCTCTCTCTCTCTCTCTCTCTCTCTCTCTCTCTCTCTTTCTCTCTTTCTCAGAACTCCCAAAGTTTAAAAATTTGGTTACTTTATGATGTCCCATGTGTCATGTAGATTTTCTTCATTTCTTAAAATTCTTTTTTGTCTGATGGGGTTTATTCAAAAGACCTGCATTCAAGTTCTGAAATTCTTCTACTTGACCTGGTATATTTTTGAAGCTCTCAAGTGAATTTCTTATTTCATTCATTGACTTCTTCAGTTTGGTTCTTTTTTATAATATCGCTTCATTAAATTTCTCATTCAGATCGTGAATTGTTTTCCTGATTTCTTTGTATCTTTTACCTGTGTTCTCTTATATCTTGTTGAGTTTCTTTAATATCATTATTTTGAATTTTTTTTGAGTTGAGGGTCTAACCTTGTTGCCCAGGTTGGAGTGCAGTAGTATGATCAGTTCATAGTAGTCTCAACCTCCTGGGCTTAAGTGATCCTTCTTCCTCAGCCTCCTGAATAGCTTAAACTATAGGAAAGTGCTGCCAAGCTTGGTTAATTTTTTTAATTTTTAGTAGAGATGGGTCTTGCTTTGCTGTCCAGACTGGTCGCAAACTCCTAGACTCAAGTAATCCTCCTTCTGTGGCCTCCCAAAGTGCTGAGATTGCAAGTGTGAACCATTGCACCCTGCCTTGAATTCTTTTTTAGGCCGTTTCATAGCTTTCCTATTCTTTGGGATCTGTTATTAGAGAATTATTGTGTCCCTTTAGAAGTGTCATGTTTTCTTGCTTTTTCATGTTTCTCATGTCCGTTATGTTGATTTCTACATATCTAGTGTAACAGTCACTTCTTCCAATTGTATGGACTGGCTTTTGTAGGGAAAGACTTTTTCCTATAGGTGTATCTATAATGTTGGTTGGGCAAGGTATTTTGGCTTGGATTCTGGGTAGTGTAGTGCAGTGTCTGTATGATTTCTTTAGTTGTTAGCAGCATCCATGGTGTCTGTAAATCCTTCAGTGGCTTAGGTTGTTGTGAGGCTTTGCTGGAGATGAGGATGCCAGGTGGACTGACTCTCAGGCACCAGTATTGGCCCATAAGTGATGGTCCTCAGGCTCCCGGGCAATGTACGTGGATGTTGGTAGTGGCAAGTATGGGTTGCCTGGTACTTAGGCCCCCAAGAGTCATGCATGGTGTTGGAAGTGATAGTAACAGTAGTGGTAGTAGCAGTAGGGCTAACCTTCGGGTTCTGGAGTGGCACACACAGATGCTAGCAGTGTTGGTGGTAGGCTGGGAGGACCAGTCCCTGGCCACTTGGGAGGCACACACAGGTGCTGTTGGTAGGCAGAATGAGCTCTTCCTTATGCTCTTGGCTGGTGTGCACATACACCAGTGGCAGTGGGCAGAGTGGGCCAGTCTCCAGGTCCTTGGACAGTGCACGTGGATGGTGGTGGTAGACAAGGCAGATCTGTTTTCAGGTCCCTGGATAGTGCATGTGGGTGCCAGCAGTGGCAGGCAGAGCAGGCCTCTCCTCAGGCCCTAGGTCAGGATATAGGCAGGCTGAATCCCAGGGCCCCTGTAAAGGCACATGCAAGTGTGTGGTGGCCCTGCTGCTGGAGGGGGTGGGGCTGCTGTCAGAGCCCTGGGCTGCTGGCTTTCAGGTTCTGGGGAACCTCTATTTTAGCTCCCTTTGTCCCAGGGCAGTCTTCCCGGTATGCTGCACTGCCTGCTCCCTGGGGTGTAGGACACTGCATGAGCTAAAGTGCTGGAGACCTGGCTACATTGCTGGGTCCAGCCAGTGTGATGCTGATGCCCTCTGGTTGGGTGTGGGGGGATGTCAGTGGGGCTCCAGGGATGTGGAGATGCAGGGGCTGTTAGGCCCCAGGGCAAAATGTAATCTGGTGAAGACTGGGCTCTCAAAAAGGCATGGGTCTTGGATATGTGGGGCTTAGTGTGAGCTCCCTGGAACAATGCCATCACCTGGATTCCGTACAATTCCCTATACTAGTCTCAGAGCTTGCAAGGGCCAAGGGACTGTTCCATGGCTAGGATTATGGGAGTCTGCACCGGGATTGTGGATGGCTGGAGCTCTCTCACTTACCTTTCCTCTTTAACGAGGAGTTTTAAGGCAATTTTAGCTGGGCCGACTGCTTGACTTCTTCCTCCTGTGTCTCAGAGATTGCCTGTAGCTTTTCTGATGAATTCCAGTGTTTTCTCTTAGAAAATATATTTGACATGTGGGTATCTATTCACTGTTTTGGAACTTTGCGGAGGAAGTGAGTGCCAGGCACCTCTAGTCAGCCATCTTGGAGCCCTGGGTTAGATGTTTTTATACTCTCTTGGAGTCCAGTAGCAAGCCAGGTACTAGTTCTCAAAGCAAGAGCGTACTGAAGAGGGCATACTTTCCAAATGATACTCTATTTAATAAGGTAAAGCTAGCCTCCCCCGGAAATTTCAAATAATTGTCCTTGTAGTCTTAGTGTACTTATGTTAAGACCAGAGTTTCTCCAACCAAAGACCATAGCCCACATATTTTTGGGGCTTTAACTAGTCAAATAAGAGATTACTTCAGGCTTCAATTTTTTTCTCATTGATTTTTTAAAAAAGAAGAAAACAAAGAATGGAATGTTAGCAAGCCTGTGACACAGTAAGAAATATATATTTGATTTTGTCCTCAGTTGCTGACACAGTTTCTAAAACTCTTGAAATTTTCTGAGTGATAGGGGTAATAAGAGCATTTTTTCTTCATAACAAGCCTTTTTCAACCATATCCGGGTTTATGCTAATAAGGTGAGTCTTGGTGGCCCTCTTGGTAGTTTTAGGATGGGGGCTGGGAGCCAAAAGAGCCAATCTTGTGATTAAAGGATTGGAATTTTCAGCCCCAACCCTGGACCTCTGGGGAGAGGAGATGAACTGGAGACTGAGCTAATCACCAAGAGCCAATGGTTTAATCAATTATGCCTATGTAATGAATCCCCTATAAAAATCCTTAAACAATGGGATTCAGAGAGTGTCTGGGTTGGTGAAAACACCCATGTGCCAGGAGGTTGATATGAGATTACTTCAGGCTTTAAACTCCCTGAAGACAGACGTTCCCATGCTCAGAACTCTTCCAGACCTTATTCTATGTGCTTTTTTGTTTGACTGTTCATTAGTATCCTTTGTAATATTCTTTATAGCCAATGAGTAAACCTAAGTAAAATGTTTCCCTGAGTTTTGTGGGCCATTCTAGCAAATCATTGACCCTGATGATGGGGTTTTGGGAACCTCTGTTTTGTATTTGGTTGGTCAGAAATACAGGTGGTAACCTGGGACTTTCAGGTGGGGGCAGTCTTATGGGCCTGAGCCCCTAACTTGTTGGGTCTGCACTAACTCCTGATATTTTGTGTTGAAATAAGCTGAAGTGTAGGACAGCTAGTTAGTGTCTAGATAGTTGGGGAATTGGCTGTTGGTGTGTGAAAAATCTACACATTGATGTTAGAAGTGATGTGAGTAAGACATTCAGACAGCCTTTCAGGAAATTTTCCTGTAGTGGGCTCTGGATCCCATAAAACTGCCATGAAACTATTTATCTTTCTCATGGGAAGCATATGGGATTAACAGACTGTGACAATGATCTTTTATTTTTCCATAATATTTTAACTTCTATCTGTTAAAAGGCCTCTAAGACCAAAGAACGCAACTTAAAGAAAGTCATTTATATTAAAATTTTTATTTGATCTAACACTTGATCTTTTGAGTTCAATGGCTTCACCTAGGGAGATATGTGATTGAATGATGCAAACCATTTTTTTTTTCTTCTTGAGACAGGGTCTCATTCCGTCGCCCAGGCTGAAGTGTAGCGGTGCAATCATAGCTCACTGTAACCTTGAACTTGTGGGCTCAAGTGATCCTCCTGCCTCAGTCTCCTGCCTGAGTAGCTAGTACTACAGGAGTGTGCCACCACACCTGGCTAATTTTTGTTTGTTTGTGTAGAGACAGTGTATCACTTGGCTACCCAAGCTGGAGCGTAGTCAGTCGTTCAATTATAGCTCACTGTTTCCCGAACTCTCAGGCTCAAGTGATCCTCTCACCTCAGCCTCCCAAGTAGCTGGGACTACAGGCACATACCACTACCCCTGGTTAATTAAAAAAAAAAAAAAATTTTCTTTTTTTTTAGTTGGAGTCTCACTCTGTCGCTCAGGCACCCTGACACAATGGCACCCTCACGGCCACCGCAGCCTCGACCTGCTGGGCTCATGCGATCCTTCCACTTCAGTCTTACAAGTTGCTGGAACTACAGGCACATGCCAACATGCCAGCTAATAATTTATTTATTGTAGAGATGAGGTCTCGCCAAGTTGCCCAGGCTGGTCTCGAATTCACGAGCTCTGGCAATCCTCTCACTTCAGCCTCCCAATGTGCTGGGATTATAGGTGTGAGCCACCACACCCAGCAAAAATTTTGTTTTGCAGAGATGTGATCTTGCTTTGTTGCCCAGGCTGGTCTTGAACTCCAGGCCTCAAGCAATGCTCAATGCTCCCACCTTGGCCTTTCAAAGTGCTGGAGTTACAAGTGTGAGACATTATGACTGGCTCATATCAATTTTTTTTTTTTTTTTTTGAGTTGGAGTCTCACTCTGTCGCCGACTGGAGTACAGTGGCTGCTCCCGGCCACCGCAGCGTCAACCTGCTGGGCTCCGGTGATCCTTCTGCCTCAGCCTTCCAAGTAGCTGGAACTACAGGCACGCACTACTACGCCCGGCTAATTTCTTATTTGTTGTAGAGATGAGGTCTCACCAAGTGGCCCAGGAGGGTCTTGAACCCCGCGGGCTCAGGCAATCCACTCACCTCAGCCTCCCAAGGCGCGGGATTACAGGCTGAGCCACTGAGCCCAGCTAAAACGCCTATTTAAAACAATGTAGTAATTATTTTGATAGCACAATTTTTATTTTTTTAAGTCAGTTACCAAAAAGGTAAAGAAAAGCCTTTTGTAGTGTAATTTTTTTTTTTTGAGTTGGAGTCTCACTCTTTTGCCCAGATTGGAGTGTAGTGGCAGGCCCGCTCGTGGCCATCCCAGCATCTACCTTCTGGGCTCCAGCGATCCTTCTGCCTCAGCCTTCCAAGTAGCTGGAACTACAGACGCGCGCTACCACATCTGGCTATTTTTTAAAATTTTATTGTTGAGACGAGGTCTCGCCAGATTGCCTGGGCTGGTCTTGAACCTGCGGGCTCAGACAATCCACTCACCTTGGCCTCCCAAAGTGCTGAGATTACAGGCTGAGCCACCGAGCCCAGCCTGTAGTGCAAATTTTTTAAATGGGAAGTTTGTTTTTTATTTTTACTACATATCTACTTAGAAATAGGATCTCACTCTGTTGTCCAGGCTGGAGTGCAGTGGCACGATCATAGCTCACTAGAGGCCCAAACTCCTGGACTCAAATGATCCTCTTACCTCAGCCTCCTGACTAGCTGGGACTACAGATGCATGCCACCATGGCTGGCTAATTTTTTAATTTTTTTGTAGAGATAGGGTCTTGCTTTATTGTCCAGGCTATCTCAAACTCCTAGCTTCAAACAATCCTCCTACTTTGGCCTCCCAAAGTGCTGGTATTACAGGCTTGAGCCACTGTGCCCAGTTCCCAGAACTTTACTTAGATAACCTGGAAGTCTAGACTGGTTTTAAAAGGATATTTGATTTAATTAGACATAGGAAGAGTGTATCTAGGATTATGAGTGTACCCTATATTATAGACTAATGTAAACGAGAAAACCAGTATCTTAAGCAGGAAAGCATATGGATGTTAGTAATAGTATGGGAAATTTTTGAACAGGCACATCAAGAAAAGCCAAGATTATAGAAATAAGTAATATTGGAGGACAATATTGGATATTTTTAGACCTTGAAGATAAACATTTTAGCATCAGACCATAACAGCAGAGTTAGAGTCAGGGAAAAAAAAAGTTACAGGACTTGATGAAAAGGTCGAAGGTGAGAGTCATTACCCAAGCCAAATAGATAGAGGTATTGGCCAGATGCGGTGGCTCAAGCCGGTAATCTCAGCACTTTGGGAGGCCCAGGTAAGAGGACTGCCTGAGCCCGCGGGTTGGAAACCAGCTGGGCAACATGGTGAGACCTCGTCTCTACAATAAATCAAAAAATTATCCGGGTGTGATAGAGTGCACCTGTAGTTCTGGCTACTTGGAAGACTGAGGAGGAAGGATTGGCTGAGCCCAGCAGGTCAAGGCTGCAGTGGCCATGAGCATGCCACTGCACTCCAGCCTGGGCGACACAGTGAGACTCCAACTCAAAAAAAAAGAGAAAAAGGTATCGTTTGAAGGGCAGGAAGGACAGAGCACAGCGACGGAAGACCTCTCAGTTATGTGTAGAAAGTACAGTAAATGCTGAACTTTAGAGTTGCAAATCTGAGAAATTAAAAAATAACTCAGTAAATGAAAATATTATTCTGAATGAAAAAGACAGCTTTTTAAATCAGAAGCTAGAGAAAATAATTAGCTCCCAGGAAGAAATTTGGCAGAAATAGAGACTGTTTGTAGTTTAGAGAAGATGGCTATCAAAGAAACAGATTTGAGAATTAAAAATCAAATCTCTGTAATTTTATTAAGAGTTAACTAATACCTTAAGAAAACATTTTTGTTTTAACACAGGGGATCAAATTATTTAGTTTTACATTAGTGTATTTTTAGTATTAAAGTTGGTTCATGCCTGTAATCCCAGCACTTTGGGAGGTCGAGGTGAGAGGATTGCCTGAGCCTAGGAGTTTGAGATCGGCCCGGGCAACATTACAAGACTTTTTCTTTACAATAAATCAAAAAATTAGCCAGGCCTGTTGGCATGCGCCTTTAGTCCCAGCTACTCAGAAGACTAAGGCAGAAAGACCGCCTGAGTCCAGGAGGATAAGGCTGTGATAGCTGTGAGCATGTCACTGCACTCCAGCCTGGAACACAAAGTGAGTCTCTAATTTTATTTTTTTTATTTTTATTTATTTATTTATTTATTTATTTATTTATTTATTTATTTATTTCTGAGTTGGAGTCTCACTCTGTCGCCCAGACTGGAGTGCAGTGTCCGCTCCCGGCCACCGCAGCCTCGCCTGCTGGGCTCCGGCGATCCTTCTGCCTCTGCCTTCTGAGTAGCCAGAACTACAGGCGCGCGCTACCACGCCCGGCTAATTTTTGATTTACTGTAGAGATGAGGTCTCGCCAAGTTGCCCGGGGGGTCTCGAACCCGCGGGCTCAGGCAATCCATTCACCTCGGCCTCCCAAAGGCGCGGGATTACAGGCTGGCCCCAGCACATTTTTTGACATTTTGTGGAATGAGGTCTCACTATGTTGCCTAGGCTGGTCTTGAACTTCTGGGCTCAAGTGAATCTCCTGCCTTCCAAAGTGCTGGGATTACAGGCATGAGCCACTGCACCTGGCTTGACTCTCTATATTTTTTAAATATACAGTCATCTTATTTTAGGACAAAAATTATATATTAATTAATTGATTGGTCAATTAATTAGTATATATTAGAGACAGGATTTCACTCTGTTGCCCAGACTGGAGTGCAGTGGTACAATCATAGCTCACTGCATCCTCAACCTCCTGTGCTGAAGCAATCCTCCTGCCTCAGCCCAGCTAATTATTTTTTTATTTTATGTAGGGATGGAGTCTCACTATGTTGCCCAGGCTGGTCTTGAACTCTTGGCCCCAAGTGATCCTTCTGCCTCATCCTACAGACATGTGCCACCATACCCAGTCAAGATTTTTTAATATAAAATTATTTTTAACTTTTTAAAATTTTTTTTATATGTATAACTTTTAAAAACATGTATTTTCTATTTATTGGGGTTTTTACAATTGTGTTTCATATTTTAAATAACCTTTGAATTAAGCAGAATATTTATAAAACAAAGAACACCCTTTATGTCTTTTTCCAATTTTTTTTTTCTTTTTTTTGAGTTGGAATCTCACTCTGTTGCCCAGGCTGGAGTACAGTGGCATGCTCATGACCACTGCAGCCTTGACCTGCTGGGCTTAGGCGATCCTTCCACCTCAGCCTTCCAAGTAGCTGGAACTACAGGTGCATGGCATTATGCCCGGCTAATTTTTTGATTTATTGTAGAGATGAGGTCTCGCCAAGTTGCCCAGGCTGGTCTCAAACCCGTGGACTTAAGCAATCTTCCACCTCAGCCTCCCAAAGAACTGGGATTACAGGCGAACCACCACGCCCAACCTCTTTTTCCAATTTTTAAATTAAAAACACTTTAGTTGGAAATGACCTATATATTTAATGAGCACTTCTTATTTAATTTAATATAAAGAATTACTTTCTTCATCTGCTGAAGTCAACTTGAGTATCAGCAGTTTCTGAGGAAGAAGTTGAGGGCTTTGGTGAAGACAGTCTTCCAAATCTCCAATGCTAAACCTAAAACAACGGTTTAGAATCGCATCACAAAAGGCTCATAGGTTGGAGAAATGTTTCACTTGTTCTTGTAATTGAATTTTAGGAAAGTGCACTCTAGGAAGAGTGCAAGATAACCAGACACATGGGTAATCAAAGCAGAAGGCACATCTCCAAGGAAACACTGAGGTGTTCTCAGTCCATTTACAAAAAGATTCAAGCATTCCTTAGCATCTCTGAACATCTGTTTGTCTCTTCCCACAGATGGGAAAGGAGAGTCTCTCCTCTGGTCAGGAGAATCCTATTCAGTGCTTCTTTAGATATTTTTCCAGGCAGGATCAAACTCAAGGGAAAAGGAATTCATGAAACAAGCCAACACCATGACTTTACCACAGTAAAGTAATTGTCATGCTCAACCCAGAATGTGTGAAGCCCTGAAGGAGGAGGCAGCCTCTCTTCCAGGAGACCTGTGTAAGCCAGTGTATGTGCCCTTTGTTCTGTTGTGAGTTCACAGTCAGCCTTATACTTCTGTTTTCTTTAAAATTTTACTTTTTTTTACCAATATTGTCTTCAGTTGTCAAAGTTGGTATGTCTCCCCTTGAACCTCTCCAGCATTACCTGCCACATTGACTTTAAGGATACACCAGAGCCGGGTTCGCTGGCTCAGCCTGTAATCCCAGCATTTTGGGAGGCTGAGGTGAGTGGATTGCCTGAGCCCGCGGGTTCAAGACCCACCTGGGCAACTTGGCGAGACCTCATCTCTACAATAAATAAAAAATTAGCCGGGCATGGTAGCGCGCACCTGTAGTTCCAGCTACTTGGAAAGCTGAGGCAGAAGAATCGCCAGAGCCCAGCAGGTCGAGGCTGTGGCTGCTGGGAGCGGCCACTGCACTCCAGTCTGGGCGAGAGAGTGAGACTCCAACTCAAAAAAAAAAAGGGTAGACCAGAAAATTTGGCATAATATCACCATATACCGATGGCGGCCCCCACCTGCCTCCCCAGCAACTGAGCTCCAAAGGGAGGCGCCATCTTCACAGGAATGACCTTTGCTTCTCTTAGGTCTCTTTTTGTCAATAAAGTGACTTTTTTTTGTACTTGCATCATTTTGTTTTAGTTTTCTGCCATTTATTTGATGAAGAAACTGGGTAATTTGTCATGTGGGATTTACCACATCCTGGATTTGGATTTGTAACCTTGGGGTATCATTTAATTGCATTTCATGATCCTCCGTATAAACTGATACTCGTATTTGCTATGGTTCTCCAAAGAAACAGAACCAATAGGAGATATATATATATACAGATATATGAGAGGGGATTTATTATGGGAATTAGCTCACGTGATTATGAAGGACAAGAAGTTCCACAGTAAGCCATTTGCAAGCTGGAGAACCAAAAAAGCTGGTGGTGTAATTCATGTGAGAACTGGGGATGGGGAGGTGAAAGGGGTGGGAGTGGGTGAGTGCCACACCAATAACACAAATTTCTTCTCTTTATAAATTACCCAATCTGTAGTAGTCTTTATTTTTTGTGGAGATGGGTGTCTCGCCATGCTGCCCAAGTTGATCTCAAACTCCTAGCCCAAGCAATCCTCCCACCTCATCCTTCCAAAGTGCTGGGGTTATAGACATGAGCCATCATGCCTGGTTCACACTGTGGTATTCTGTTACAGCAACACAAAATGGATGACATGCTGAATATTTTGGTTCCTAATGACATTTGTTTTATCCTATTATGTAAATATAATAGTTTTTATTTTTATTTTTTATTTTTTGAGTTGGAGTCTCACTCTATTGCCGAGACTGGAGGGCAGTGGCACGTTCACAGCTACTCCACCCTCAGCCTTGGCCTGCTGGGCTCAGGCAGTCCTTCTGCCTCAGCCTTCCAAATGGCTGGAATTACAGGCTTGCACCACCACACCCAGTTAATTTTTTGATTTATTGTAGAGATGAGGTCTCGCCAAGTTGCCCAGGCTGGTTTCGAACCCATGATCTCAGGTGATCCTTTCACCTTGGCCTCCCAAAGTGCTGGGATTATAGGTGTGAGCCACCGCAGCTGGCCAGTTTTTAATACCTATATTATTATTAACAGTAAGCCTACTGAATACTGTTTTGTTTTTGTTTGTTTTTGGAGAGACAAAATCTCACTATGTTTTCCAGGCTGGTCTCAAACTCCTAGGTTCACGGAATCCTCCCTCCTTGGCCTCCCAAAGTGCTGGGATTACAGGCATGAGCCACTGCAGCCAGCCTACTGAATACTGTTTTAAGATTTCTTTGTTTTAGTTTTGTTCTTCAGGTATATCTCACCATATACTGTACAGCCCTTATAAGTTGTGTCAGTGGGGACCAAAACAAAACAAAACACCTGGAATTGTATTTTGGAGGGCAGGCCCCTGCTAGGTAAGTGTTCTAGGATCCCATCGGCGTCAGTGTACCAGCTAGCACTGTTGTGAGAGGCTACGTTGAGGAAGGAACACCCTGAATTGTGGCAAACAGTTGACTGGTTCTTCCATCATGACATCATACCTGCCCACACTGTGCTGAGCGTTCAGCAGTTTTTGACCAAAAACAGTATGACCTCCATGCTTCACCCTCTCCATTTTCCCGATCTCTCAAGCAACTTTTTTTTGTTGTCCCGGGTGAAAAAGTCCGCAAAGGGAAATGTTTTGCTCATGTGGAAGAGGTGAAACAAAAAAGGGCAGAAGCACTAAAAGGCTTTAAAATTGACAAGTTCACAAACAGTTTTGAGCAGTGGGAAAAAATGTCTCGATAGGTGTATTGCACCAAATGGAGAGTACTTTGACGGTGAGTGAAGTTTAAACATGTAAGAATAGATACACAATTTTTTATAAATAAATTCCAGCTTTTTTGGGATTCCTCCTCATATACTGAATATACTGTCTCACTATACATGGCACACACTTATACTATTTCAAAATCTCATGAGTGAATTCTCTGTGTGTTTAGGACACAACTTGATAGACTAATTCGTTTTTATTCATTTTTGATAGTTTTTTTGGTAAAGCTTATTTTTAATTATGAATATTTTATTAAAACTATAAAACAAGGCACATTTAGAGAGTTATTTCTTCCATCCTCATTCTTTTTCTGACAGATAATTTTTGTTTTGTTTTTTTGAGTCCAAGTCTTACTCTATTGTCCGTGATCAGTGGCATGATCATGGCTCACTGCAGCCTCAACCTCCTGGGCTCAGGTGATCCTTCCACCTCAACATCGTGAGTAGCTAGGACTACAGGTGTGCACTACCACGCCTAGCCAGTTTTTTTTTGTTTTTTGTTTTTTTGTGTGGAGACAATGTCCAGGCTACTCTGGAACTCCTGTGCTCAAGCCTCCAAAGGGCTGGGAGCCAGAGCACCTGGCCATAATTATTTCTGTTAGTTTTAGTTCTTTTAAATTTTGAAAATGGAAGCAGATATGTGGGTGTGTGCACTTTTATTTTCATTCCATTCTTACACAAAAAATATAATACTATACATTCTCTGCAGCAAGTTGCTTTGTTTTTCACTTTTGTCCTGGAGATCAGTCTTGAGCAATTTATAGAGTTGTTTTTTTTTTTTTTTTTTTTTGAGTTGGAGTCTCACTTCGTTGCCCAGTCTGGAGTGCAGTGGCACACTCATGGCCACCCCAGCGTCAACCTGCTGGGCTCCAGTGATCCTTCTGCCTCAGCCTTCCAAGTAGCTGGAACTACAGGTACACAGTACCATGCCCGGCTAATTTTTTGATTTATCGTAGAGACGAGTTCTCACCATGTTGCTCAGGCTGGTCTTGAATCCTCAGGCTCAGGCAATCCTCTCGCCTTGGCCTCCCAAAGTGCTGGGATTATAGGCTTGAGCCACTGTGCCCAGCTAGAGATATTTTTAATTTTTAATTTTTTTTTTTTTTTGAGTTGGAGTCTCACTCGGTCGCCCAGACTGGAGTGCAGTGGCCGCTCCCGGCCACCGCAGCCTCGCCTGCTGGGCTCCAGCGATCCTTCCGTTTCAGCCTTCCAAGTAGCTGGAACTACAGGCGTGTGCTACCACGCCCGGCTGATTTTATTGCAGAGATGAAGTCTCGCTGCCCAGGCGGGTCTCGAACCCGCAGGCTCAGGCAATCTGCTCACCTCAGCCTCCCAAAGGCGCGGGATTGCAGGCTGAGCCACCAAGACCGGCTGGTTTTTTTTTTTTTTAACAGCTGAATAGTATTCAACTGTTTATTCGCCTCCTCTTTATAGGTAGACGTGTGGGCTGCTTATAGTGTTTTAGTGTTACAAAATACTTTCATACGTCTGCCATTGTAGAAGAAATATTGCTTCTTGGGCAAAGAGTAAATGCATATATAATAGCTAGATGTTGTCAAATCCCCCTCCATAATTGTACCATTTTCTTCTGCATTAACAATACATAAAAGTAACTGCTTCTTCACTGTCCCAACTCAGAGTGTTGTCAAGTTTGGAAGTTTTGCAATTCTGATAGATGAACAATGACATCTTAGTTTAGTTTTAATATACTTTTTTCTTATTATGATCAAGGTGAACATCTTTTCTTACATTTAGAATCCATTTTCACCGATTTTTCTATAATTCATTTTTCTGGTGGATTGTTAGATTTTAATTTCTTCTCAATATTCAAAATAATTTAAATATAGGGATATCAGTCTTTTGTGATATATCTCAGTTTTTTTTTAACTTTTGACTTTACTTATGGTATTTTGGTCATGAAGTTATTATTATTTTTTGAGTCAGGGTCTCACTCTTTCGCCCATGTTGGAGTGCAGTGGCATGATCACGATGATCATGGCTCACAGCAGCCTCGACCTCCTGGACTCAGGCAATCCTTTCACCTCAGCATCCCAAGTAGCTGGGACTACAGGTGTATGTCACCACACCTGACTAATTTTTTGATTTTTTTGTAGAGACTAGATTTCACTGTGTTGCCCAGGCTGGTCGAAAGTATTATATCTGTGATTACCATTTTATTATAAAGAGTACAAATGAACAACCAGATGAAGAGGGAGTAAATGTTAGGGCATTTGGGCCTGGTTGCTTTTTGTTGGTTTCTGTTATAAACTTGTATGTCTACAGAAATCGATCTGTTTAGACTTTATGTCTCTACTGGGATCAACTTTGGTAAATTATATTTTCCTAGATTTTCAAATTTATTTGCACAGGCATACAAATAAGTAGGCTCTGTTTTATTTTATTTAATTAATTAATTTATTTTTTGAGTTGGAGTCTCACTCTGTCGCCCAGACTGGAGTGCAGTGGCCACTCCCAGCCACCGCAGCCTCGACCTGCTGGGCTCCGGCGATCCTTCCGCCTCAGCCTTCCGAGTAGCCGGAATTACAGGCACGCGCTACCATGCTCAGCTGATTTTTTGATTTATTGTAGAGATGAGGTCTCGCTAAGTTGTCCAGGTAGGTCTTGAACCCGTGGACTCAGGCAATCCACTCACCTCAGCCTCCCAAAGGCATGGGATTACAGGCTGAGCCACTGAGCCCGGCTTAGGCTCTGTTTTGATGACCATGTGTCCCTTGTACATTTGTGCTTGTTTGTACATTGTGCATTCTCTCTTTATTTATTTATTTTTTTGAGTTGGAGTCTCACTCGGTCGCCCAGACTGGAGTGCAGTGGCCGCTCCCGGCCACCGCAGCCTCGACCTGCTGGGCTCCGGCGATCCTTCCGCCTCAGCCTTCGGAGTAGCCGGAATTACAGGCGCGCACTACCACGCCCGGCTGATTTTTTGATTTATTGTAGAGATGAGGTCTCACTGCCCAGGCGGGTCTCGAACCCGCGGGCTCAGGCAATCCACTCACCTCGGCCTCCCAAAGGCGGGGGATTGCAGGCTGAGCCACTGAGCCCAGCTTAGACACTGTTTTGATGACCATGTGTCCCTTGTATTTTTGTGCTTGTTTGTACATTTTGCATTCTCTCTTTAAAAAAAATTAAGTTACCTAGTAGTTTGTGTACATTGCTAGTATCTTTAAATAATAAGCTTTTATGTAGATATTACTTTAACTCTGTGTCTGTTTTTTAATTCACTTATTTTTTTATCTTATTAGGTTATTTCCTTTCTTATGTTTCCTTGTTTTGTTTTGTTTTGTTTTTAGTGGAAGTCTCACTCCGTCGCCTAGGCTGGAGTGCAGTGGCACGCTCATGGCCACCCCAGCATCACCATGCTGGGCTCCAGCAATCCTTCCGTCTCAGCCTTCCAAGTAGCTGGAACTATAAGAGCATGCTACCATGTCCAGCTAATTTTTTTAATTTATTGTAGAGACAAGGTCTCACCATGTTGCCCAGGCTGGTCTCAAACCTGTGGGCTCAGACAATCCTCTCACCTCAGCCTCCCAAAGTGCTAGGATTACAGGCTTGAGCCACCATGCCCAGCCTGTTTTGTTTTGTTTTTAACTTTTTCCACCTTTATGACTTCAGTGTTTCATTTATTTACTTTCATTTTCATTGACATGGGTAGGTAGTATATAAAGTTTCCTCTGATAATGGCTTTTGCTATGTGTGCTCTTTCATTATACGTAGTATAATTTTTAAGAATTCTAAATTTTCATTTTCCCTTCATGCAGGAACTATTTTAAAGTATGCGCATTAAAAAAATTTTTTCCCAGGACAGGCACAGTGACTCAAGCTTGCAATCCAGCACTTTGGGAGGCCGAGGCAAGAGGATTGCCTAAGCCTAGGGGTTTGAGACCAGCCTGGGCAACATGGCAAGAGCTCATCTCTACAATAAATCACAAAGTTAGCCGGGCATGGTGCTGCGCACCTGTAGTTCCAACGACTTGGAAGACTGAGGTGGAAGGATCGCCTGAGCCCAGCATGTCGAGGCTGCAGTGGCTGTGAACGTACCACTGCACTCCAGCCTGGGCAACAGGTGAGACTTCAACTCAAAAAAAAAAAAAAAATTCCCCAGTGGAAGAAACTTTATTATTATTATCAATCTCTAACTTTATTGCATTGTAGTCAGAGAATGCTATTGTGTTATTTGCATTTTATTGTGGTATTTCTTTGTGGCCTAAAATATCTATTTTATGAATATTTCATGTATACTTCAAAAGGTGTATTCTTCAATATTGGGACTCAGAGTTTGATATATATCTGTAAGAATTACCATATTGATTATGTTGTTTAGGTCAACGCTACTCAAAGCAAGATAGTCTCTTGTGTCATTAAGCTCGTTTTTAGGTTCATCTGCCTTTTTTTCTTATAGCAAGACTTTTTCAATGAAGGAAATGGTGCATTAACTTATACTGTGGAGCAAGCTTCTTGTTGCATCTGGCAACCACAGTTTGGTAACCACAGTTCATAGTCTGGCACCAATCTGTAACCAATTTTCAGTCACACTAGGTTAGATTTTATTTTATTTTTTTTGAGTTGGAGTCTCACTCTGTCGCCCACACTGGAGTGCAGTGGCCGCTCCCGGCCACCGCAGCCTCAACTTGCTGGGCTCCGGCGATCTTCCGCCTCAGCCTTCCAAGTAGCTGGAACTACAAGCACGCGCTACCATGCCCGGCTAATTTTTTTGATTTATTGTAGAGATGAGGTCTCGCCAAGTTGCCCAGGCAGAGCTCAAACCTGCGGGCTCAGGCAATCCACTCACCTCAGCCTCCCAAAGCGTGGGATTACAGGCTGAGCCACTGAGCCTGGCTGATTTTCTAAATTCTTATTCATTTTGTTGTCCACTTGGTTTGTTTTGGAATGAGAATGTGTGTTAACATTCTCTCTTGTTTCTACTTTGTCCACATCTCATGTGGTTTTTACTTTATGAGGTTGATTGCTGTGTTATTGAGTTTATCTATATATTCTGAATATATATACAATATGTTCATAGTTAATATAGCCATTGAGCCAGGCTCCGTGGCTCAGCCTGTAATCCCGCGCCTTTGGGAGGCTGAGGTGAGTGGATTGCCTGAGCCCGCGGGTTCGAGAGCTGCCTGGGCAGCGAGACCTCATCTCTACAATAAATCAAAAAATTAGCTGGGCGTGGTAGCGCGCGCCTGTAATTCCGGCTACTCGGAAGGCTGAGGCGGATCACCGGAGCCCAGCAGGTCGAGGCTGCGGTGGCTGGGAGCGGTCGAGGCTGCGGTGGCCGGGAGCGGCCGCTGCACTCCAGTCTGGGCGACAGAGTGAAACTCCGACTAAAAAAAAAAAAAAAAAAATCAATATGTGTGTTTGTTTTCAATTGTGAAGTATTTCACTGCATGGTCATCTATTTTCTTCTCTAAATCACTGGACCTTAGTTTCACCAGCCAAGTTCTCCAGTCCGAGTGGTATCCCTTTTTTTTGCAGGCGATTACTTGATTTCTAGATTCAACCTTTGGCTTCTCTGTGCTTCCTCCTTCACTGTTGATTATACCACAGAAGTCTTGCTGCTGTTTGGCCCCATCAACTCATATTTTGTTTCCTGTTTTGTTGAAAATGTCTCTTGCACCTTTGTTCCTTTTGTTTCCTTGTTACTTTGCTATGTCATGCCACATGGGTCTCCCCAGCAGCTGAAAGCTAAAATTGCCTTCCCTGGAGACTCACTTCCCTCAAGAACAGTCCCTGTCTCAGGATAGCTCACATCTGATGACTGCTTGACATAGAATATAAGGACCTGGTCTCCTCATCTCATTTGGGGACAATTCTGAAGGATCATTCTACCCAGGGTATCAACTGAGGCCTTCTTGATATTTCATCACAGTCAGACTTCTCCTTTTGCTTAATCCTGCTTTTTCTCTTTCCCTCTGTAAATAATGATACCAAGAGTATTCCCCACTAAACTTCCACCGCGTTTATCTTGTTTCAGACTCTACTTCCAAGGAACTTAACTCATGGCAGTTGTTTTTTTTCTTTTTTTGGATAGCATTCCATATATATAAATCTCAGTTGGCTTTATTTGTGATTCTAGAATAAGGCAACATTTCATTTCACACAATAGCACTGTTTTCATAAAGGGTATGGAGAGATTCAAATAGCTCCCATCTCATCTTCAGCTTCTCTGGTCTTTTTCTCTAGAGTGAGCGATGTGTGCTTTTTCCTAGAGATGGGAGGCCAACATACAACTTCAATTAACTCTGATTAAAAGACTCTCAAGCAACTTTGTTTAGAACTCACCTTGGTGGTTTGTTTTTCTTTTTTCTTTTTTTAAAGAAATTTCTTTATTAAAAAATTTAAAACTGTGTTGTTGTTTTTTTCTGTGAAACTACAAATTTACAAATGAGGGGAGAACTGCCCCAGCCCATGCCTCCCATTTCCCACCCATCACACTCCCGACCTGTCCCCAGTCCTGCCCATATCTGTCACGGAAGGGGTTCTCCACTCTGACAGTCTTGTAAGATCCTGAGGATGTCTGAGGGGACCAGATGGTAGGGTTCAAGGCCGAGAATGGGACAGCATCGATTTTACTTTCCCCCATACCTGACTTTTTGCAACCTCCCTCCTCTTTCTCCCCACCCCTTTCATTTTGGTGTGACAAAAAAAAGACACCTCATTTCTGGGGAAACTGAGGGAGGGAGATACACACATATAAGTAACCCAACCCATATTTAACATATTTGGCAATAACCTCCTCCCCATTCTTCCTCCTCCAATCTGCAAATAGTAGTTTAAAAAATTAAAGGCATGTCACAGGGGAAGGTAGCATCTTCGATTTCCTCAAAATTACTAAGTCCAGTCCTCCCCAAGGGGTGGGAAGAGGGAAGATAGGAAGCCCCTCACCGCCTCCAAATGCAGCAGAAACCTGCCCGCATAAGCAAAAAACACCTAAGTGATTTTAGGAGGCAAGAGCTTGGTGCCCTGAAAAATTCACTTCCTGATGGTCAGGCCTGGATCCAGGTGGGCCTCTTCACCAGTTCTGTTTGTCTCCCTTTCTCTTACCAGGACCCCTTTGGCTATCACCCCTAATATGCGAGAGCAGAAATAAAAAGACAAGAAATCAACATATTAAAAAAAAAAAAACTACTTCCCCAAACTAAATTAAAAATTAAGAATCACCACCACCAAAACAAACAACAACAAAAACAAATCAAAAAATTACAGATGGATTCCAGGGTTTCTTTTTCTTTCCTTAAAAAAAAAGTCCAACCCCAAAACCCAGTCAATAATTCTGTAAAGTAGCAGAAACTCTCTCCGAGGCAGATATCTGAGTCAGACACTCTCGTCCACTGAGCGATTCTATTGGTTTAAGATGAGCTGCGTAAGAGGTAATAAAGCCATATGGAGGGGCAGGGGGTGAGGATGCACAGAGGTCATGGCCCGCGTTCTCTGTCCAGAAGACTATGTCCAGAAGGGTGTCCCCATTTCTGGCATCTCTGGTCAGGCAGGGCTGGCATCTCCACAGATTCCAGAGCAGATAAGTAGGATAGGGAAAGTAAAGGGGAGCTCAGAAAGAGAAACAGAATAGTTATATGTGGGAGTATACATGTGGGAGGGAGGGAGAAAAAATGGTTCGGAGACATAGGTTTCCGGGTATGTGTCTGTTTCTGTGTGAGAGAGAAGGGGAGAGAAGAAAGATGGAAAAAATGGGGAGACAGACCCCACTCTCTCCTAAGGGGCCCCATTCTTCCTGCCATGTAGTCAGCATCCCCAGTGCTGAGAGAGTCTAGTTGGGAAGGGAATGACCCCATTTGCCCCTCTCCGTCTTGTGCTTCTCCTGTCTCTGGGGCTTGTCCTCTGGATGTCTGTGTCCTCTTCAAGAGTCGCCTTGTGAGAGCCCTCACCCCTGTGACCCTGAGGGGTGAGATCAGCTGGAGGTGTCAGAGTGAACACTCCCTGGAGGTCCCTCTGTCGGGGATGTCACTGAAGATGGGGCCACAGTCTCCTGCCAGGGGCCGTTTGCCCTCATTTCCCGAGGGCTGCACATCTGACCTCCCCGAGGTTATCCCTGTAGCCCTCTGGCCCCATCGAGTGTCCGAGTGATTCCACCTGGGAAGCAGAATAGGAATCTCCATTGAGCCCGGGCACCCCTAGAAACATGTCTCCGGATCCTGTGGAGGAAGGGGGTGTCGGGGAGCTGGTGCAGCTATGGCCCCCCTGGGTGACTGACACGGCAGTCTTGACAGCAGAGATGTTTGCCTCCTCTTGGAACTTTCCAATATTTTTCTTATAGTGAATCCGCTTGTTGCCAAACCAGTTGGAGACCTGAGAGACGGAGATGCCGCACTTCTTGGCGAGCTCCTCCTTAGCCTCCTCACTAGGATATGGGTTACTCAAATGGGAGTAGAAATATTCATTTAGGACCTCAGTGGCCTGTTTGCTGAAATTAGGGCGCTTTCGTCTGGCGTCCAGTAAACGGGAACGCAGGATCATGACGGCCTCTCAGGTGCTCTGCTTGAGCTGCATCTGGATGGCGCTGAACTTTCGATGGATGATGCTCACCATGCGCTCCACCTCTTTGGGTGCCACAGTCCTTGTGCGGCTCTGCTCCCTCAGTAGGTTCATGAACTCATTACATGCCAGCTCATCCTTTTCCAGCCCCGAGTGGTAGATGTGGTGGATCCGGGCAAGTTTGCTACGATAGTCGGAGTGCTCGATGGAGTTGTCAGGGGACACGCCGCCCCCGGAGGCTGCAGAGCCGCTGCTGCGGAGCACCCCCCCGCCCCCCGCGCCTTTCTCAGGCCCAGCCACACCCTCCGCCAGAAGCATGTTGTCCAAGCTCATCAGCTGTGGGTCCACCGGCTCCTCTTCTTGGGAGCTTTGAATGCTGAGGCCGTTTTTCTCCCTGATTTCACACAGGACGTTAAAGAGAGCAGGTTTCATTCGGTGGCAGTTTAGGGCGTGTTTCTTGGCCTGGGCCTTGTCCAGGGTCTGGTCGATGATGGTCATTATCTGCTGCAGAATGTCCCCGATGTCCGCCACCGGGAGACTCCTGTTATTCTTAAAAAAAAAAAAAGGGGGGGGGGGGATAAACCTAGGCCACAATATGTGAAACAAGGTAAGAGTGATAGGATTTGAAAATGCGCTCACAGTTTCTGAGCATGAGGAAGTAACAGACTGTGTCAGAACTCCATCCTCATTTGTCAGGCAGCTTTTTGTACCCACGGATTCTTAGGTGCATTTCAGGTACCCGTCGGCGGTCAAGCCCCACTGCCACATGAGCAAAAGCAGCTCTGGGTCTCAGGACTATTTGGACAATTAAAAATTCTTTCCTTTAGTCAGAGGACAGGTGCAGTGTGAATAATATCTGGAGAGTGCTTGGTAATGGCTTCGGTAGGGAAACAAAGATTCTCTTGATCAGTTTCTGTCTCTGAATGAAATTTCAATTTTCATCCTATGTGTAATATAAAATTAAAGTAGTCTTGTTATAGAGTCCCTTAAGGATTGTTCAATATTAGGAGATCCACCAATAAAACTCATCACGTTGATAAAATAAAGTTGAAAACTAGATAATTATTTTATATAGCAGTGGAGAAAATTCAAAAGCCATTTCTGGTAAAAACACTAAGTAAAACAGGAGACAAGGGATATTTCCTGAATACGATAGTTTTTGTGTGTGTTTGTGTGTGTTGCTTTGTTTTCAGAAACTAATAAAATTAAAAGGCTATATATATATTATATATACAGTTATATATATATATATTTCTGACAGATCCTGGAATAGGGTCTGCCACATCGTCAAATCCTCTGTTTCATTTTTATACCAATGAGTTTTGAGGGATAGTGATGGTCCTTGTCTTATTTTTTACTTTAATGGCAATGCCTTTAATATTTAGTCATTTCAGGCTGGGCACAATGGCTAACACCTGTAATCCTAGCACTTTGGGAGGCTGAGGTGGGAGGATTGCTTGAACTCAGGAGCTCAAGACCAGCCTAGGCAACATAGCAAAACCTCATCTCTACAAAAAAATTTTAAAAAATTAGCAGGGCATGGTGGCATGGAGGTCGAGGCTGCCGTGAGCCATGATCATTGTGATCATGCCACTGCACTCCAGCCTGGGTGACAGAGACCCCTGACACACACACACACACACATACACACACACACACACACACACACACACACACACACACACACACTCTCTCTCTCTCTCTCTCTCTCTCTCTCTCTCTGTTTGTCTCTCTCTCTCTATATATATATGTATACATATATATACCTACATTTAATTTGATTATTCTCTTAGTTCTTAAAAACAAAACAACACTCACACAACTATCATAGTTAGGAAATGTCCTTTATCTCCTGTTTTACTTAGTGTTTTTACCAGAAATGGTTTTTTAATTTCCTCCACTGCTATATGAAATAATTGTCTAGTTCTCAACTTTATTTTGTCACTGTGATGAGTTATATTGATGGATCTCCTAATATTGAACAATCTTTAAGGGTCTGAGATAAATTCTATTTTTAGGTATATTCTTAGGTGCTTAATAGTTTTTGCAGCTATTGTGAATATAATCTTATTTTCTCTTACATTTTCTAATTGGTTATTGCTGGTACATAGAAAAACTATTGATTTTTGTACATAGATCTTGTATGTGGTTACCATGCTGAATTCTCTTATTTGTTCTAATAGTTTGTCAATTGATTTTTTTTAGACCTTTCTATATAAGCAATAGTGTCATCTGCAAATAATCACAGTTTGCCTCTTTTTTCTAATGTTTATGCCTCTCATTACTTCCTGTCTCTTCTTGAATTAGGGAGAACATCTGGTACCATTCAGAGCAACAGAGCAATGGGGCTGATACAGATCATTGTTGTCTTGTTTCTAGCTTCAACTTGTATGCTTTTATTGTTTCACTGTAATGTATGGCATTTGCTATAGTTTTTTGCTTTTTTTTTTTTTGAGTCAGAGTCTCAATCTGTTGCCCAGATTAAAGTGCAGTAGGCTCAAGCAATCCTTCTGCCTCAGCCATCCAAGTAGCTGAAACTATAGGCATGCACCACCATGCCCAGCAAATTTTTGATTTATTGTAGAGATGAGGTCTTGCCAAGTTGCCCAGGCTGGTCTTGAACCCCTGGGCTCAGGCAGTTCTCTTGCCTTGGGCTCCCAAAATGCTGGGATTTATAGGCGTGAGCCACTGTGCCCAGCTTGCTGTGGGTTTTCTATCATTGCTTTACTAAAAACAAAACATGTATCAAATTAAGAATTTTTTCCCTAGTTTCTAGATTTTTTTCTTTTACATTATTAATGGGCATTGAATTTATTAAGATAATTGTAGTTTTATGTTTACTTCATTAATATAATAAGTAAAGTTGATATATATCCTAATAGTGAACCATCCTAGCAAGGCTGGGATAAATCCTCTTTAGACTTGATGAATTATTCTTTTAATACACTGCTGGCTCTAAATTATTAGCATTTTGTTTAGGGTTTTTGCTTCATTGTTCTTAAATGGGATCTCATATATATAATTTTTTTTTAATCTTGCTCTTCTTTTCTGGCTTTGGTTTTAGGATATGTTAGTAAGAAAAATGTGTTGGGTGGCTTTCCATCTTTTCTTACTTTCTTAAATAGTTTACATGAGAATTCCATTTCTTCCAAGGCTTTTCTCTATTTGTTAGATTATGGTATTTACATGGTGCTATTTTCAAAAGTTGAAAAAATTTTCAACTTATAAGCGTTAACATTAACTTGAATAAATAAGGAATAATCTGTTACTCGAAGGTCAAGAAGAACTCACTTATTTATAATTTTCAGCTATTGCCCTTGAAGATTGTAGCTCATTAACAATAGTTTTTGTTTTTCTATGGTTATTGCTCTATTTGGTTCTCCAAGTCTTCTTGGAACAATTTTGGCTATTTGTACCTCCTAGAAAACATAACTACAAACTGAATTGTCGCTGATACATAAATTGGTATCAGCACAGTCATGAATTTGGTATTGATGTTTGGGCAGTGAAAATCTAGCTAATATTAGCCCTTGGTCTGCTGCAAATAGATCACCACCTAAATAAAAGATGCATTGAAGTCAAAGCTTTGGGGAATCAAATAGCCTCTGTCACAGAATAGTATAAAGAGTGGAGGGAATTTGTGAGCTGTGAAGAGGGATTTCTTTTAACTGTTCCGAACAAAGTAAAAAAAAAATGACAAACTCAAAACTCTAAAATTTTGGCTCAAGATAAGTCTCAAACCATTGACTTTCTATGTCTATGATAAAAATAATTTATCTCTTGCCATCACGGAGTTGATTATAGCTGGAAATCAAATTTATAATTTGATACTGAGAATTATTGTAATACAATATTAGTTAAATTCACACAATTTCAGGTCTCTTATGTAAATGCTAGGGCACTGACCAGAAAGAAAGCATTGAGAACTCAGGCCATCCAGAACTCTACCCTCTTGAGCCTCTGTTGACAGCATAAATGGCTTCTCTTCCCCTGCTGAGGTTAATGGATGACTTCTTTTTTTTGAGTTGGAGTCCCACTTTGTGGCCCAGGCTGGAGTGCAGTGGTACGATCACAGCTCACTGCAGCCTTGACCTCCTGGGCTCAGGTAATCCTTCTGCCTCAGTCTCACTGTAGCTGGGACTGTGTGCATCACAACACCTGGATAATTAAAAAAAAATTTTTTTTTTGTAGGGATGAGGTCTCACTATGTTACCTCTGCAGATCTCGAACTCCTGGGCTCAAGCAATCCTCTTGCCTTGGACTCCCAAAGTACTGGGGCTACAGATTTGCACCCCACCTGGTCAATGAATAACTTCTTAAAATTGTCAGCAGAGGAAACAGAGGAAATAGTTCGGTAAAAGCCTTCTGGTAAATCAGGAATACACCAGGAGCAAAGCATTTTAAATGAAATGAAATAAATTACAGTTGTCCCTTGAACGTGTGGGTTAGAAACTGTGCATGTCCCCTTATACATGGAATGCAAAACCCGCACATATGGAGAATGGAAACTTCTTATGAGTAGGTTCCCCGGGGCCAACATGGGACTTGAGTATGCACGGGTTTGGTATATGCAGGAGTCCTGGAACCAATCCCCAGTGGCTCAAGAGGATGTCCATTATTGAAGGACACTGTAAATCCTATTAGCGTACATTTTAGGGATGTTTCTAGAGGTCCACTGTTCTAGGGCATGTTACAAAGTTTCATCCTAAGTAGAAGTTGCTTCACCTTCCCTCCCCCACTACCATATGAATGAGGAATAATGCTATATGTTATTTATTCTAAGATGCATATTCTTCACATTAAAAATAATTTGGGGTGAAATTCACATAACATAAAATTAACCACTATATTTTATTTTTTTAATTTTTAATTTTTATTTTTTGAGTTGTCGTCTCACTCGGTCGCCCAGACTGGAGTGCAGTGGCCGCTCCCAGCCACCGCAGCCTCGACCTGCTGGGCTCTGGCGATCCTTCTGCCTCAGCCTTCCGAGTAGCCGGAATTACAGGTGCGCGCTACCACGCCCAGCTGATTTTTTAATTTATTATAGAGATGAGGTCTCCCTGCCCAGGCGGGTCCACTCACCTCAGCCTCCCAAAGGCGCGGGATTACGGGCTGAGTCACCGAGCCCGGCAAAATTAACCATTTTAAAGTGAACAATTTAGTGGCATTTATTACATGCATAAGGCTGTCCTTCCACCCCTTTTTAACATTTCTGAAATGGCAATGCTTCTTCCAAACAATGGTATATCATGATTTAATTGATTATGTTTTTTAAAGAATGCTTTCATAGTGGAATAGAAATGAAGGCGCACCTTACAGTTGAAATACTAGTTGAAATACGGTACTTGGTGCTTTCTTGGAATTTTGAGGCATGCTTTCTTGGAATTTTGAGAATTCTTTCTTGGAATTTTGAGGCATTTGGGTGTCCTGTACTCACTCACTTACTCAGTAACTTGAAAGGCTGTCAGTTTTGAGAGGAATGCAAGGCAAAGGAAAATTCTCTAATTGGTCTAAGCTGCAATGTAAGACAATATGCCACCTGGTCTCCATGACCCACCAGATTCAATCATGTTTAGATCACTCTGCTGAAGGAGTCTACAGCCAGCCCAGGAAGAACATTGCAGAAGAAACCCCTAGGATTTGTGAAGAAAGCCATGTCCTCTTTGGCAAGCAACTGATCTTCCTTTGAGAAACAGCTTTGTCTTACTTCTGGTCGCTGATAGAGACTGAATGCTTATCTATGGAACAACCAGGCTGCCTTGCAAACTGATCTGCCCTCATAGCCCGCAAACTATTTGACCCACTATGTAGACCACAGTGTCCAACTGCATTCCATTTTCAAGTAGAAAGGGTACAAATGAGACCCAACCCAAGCATTTCCTCCTTTGTAGCCTATCCTCAACCAACACCTATGGGCTCCAGAGGTAGACACTATTCAAATGGGTTAAAAAAAAAAAATCCAAATATCTTACATGATATGTAAACATATAAGTAAATTGGACAAAAGTGGAAAGAGGAAGTTATACCATGCAAACAGTAAGCTTATGAAGGCTAGAATAGTTATATCAGATAAAGTACACTTCAAGAAAAAGATTATTACTAGAGATCAAGGTGGATATTTCATAATGATAAAAAGTCAATTCACCAGGAAGACATAAGAATTATAAATATGTGCCTAATGATGGAGTTTGAAAGCATATGAAACAAAAATAGACAGAATTAAAGAAAGAAATTCCATAATCATAGTTGGAGACTTCGGCATCCCCTGTTAGCAACCGATAGAACAATAGATAAAAAAAAATAGAGACATAGATGATATGAATAACGCTGTCAATCATCTTGATATAATTGATATTTATAGAACCCTGTACCAAACAATTGCAGGATACACAGTCTTTTCAAGTACACTTGGTGCATTTACTAGTGAACCATATGCTGGGCCACTAAACATGTTTCAATAAATTTAAAAGGATTTAAATAATATGAAATTGATATGGTTAATATGGACCACAATGGAATTAAATGATATCAATAGTCATATGATGTCTAGAAAGCTCCTGGTTATTTGGAAACTAAGCAACATACTTTTAAATAATCCATTAATCAAAGAGCTCAAGACCCAGATGGTCAACATAGTAAGATCCTGTTTCTACAAAGAAAATGTTTTTAAAAGTATTGCCAGGTGTGGTGGTGTGGGCCTGTAGTCTTAGCTACTTGGAAGGCTGAGGTGGGAGAACTGCTTGAGTCCAGGAGTCTGAGGTTCCAGTGAGCCATGAGCATGCCACTGCACTCCAGCTTGCACAACAGAGACCCCGACTCTTTAAAAAATAAGATAATCAGCTGGGCGCAATGGCTCACACCTTTAATCTCAGCACTCTGGTAGGCTGAGGTGAGAGATTACCTGATTCCAGGGGTTCGAGACCAGCCTGGGCAACTTGGTGAGACATCCTCTCTGCAATAAGTCAAAAAATTAGCCAGGCATGGTGGCCTGTGACTGTGGTTCCAGCTATTTGGAAGGCCGAGGTAGAAGGATTACCTGAGCCCAGTAGGTCGAGGCTGCGGTGGCCATGAGTGTGCCACTGCACTCCAGTCTGGGCAATAGAGTGAGACTCCGACTCTACTAAAAAAAAAAAAAATTAAATAAATAAAAATAAGATAATCAAAGAAGAAAGCACAAGGGAAATTAGAATGATAATGAAAATATAACATTTTGCAGGGTACAGCTAAAGCAGTGATTAGAGTGAAGTTTACAGTTTTAAATACTTATAATAAAAAAGATTGAAGGTCTCATATATACCCCTTACATTTTATAATGGAATGTTGACTTACATCCCAAACTTTACGGATCAGTGGACTGGATAATTCTTAGTTCATGCCAGGCAGTTCCAGTTAGTGTCTCACAGTCAGGCATTCGGTTTCTAACAGAGCCCAGTTGTAAGCCAGAAACTACTTTTCAAGTGATGGCCAGTTGTTTGTAGGTGAGCACATAGCCTTACTTTGGAATCCTGGGTGGCTGTGGTGTTAGGATTGCCAGAGGGCGTACACAACATCGTTGTCACAAAATCCTTCCAATATCGTTGGGTCTGTTGGGTAATTAGGCTGAAGTGGCAGCACAACTTGTACTGCAACCCGAACGTACCAAAGAATCCCTTCTTGAGCCAGGCCCTTCTCCAAACATGTAGGTTGCCTGGTTAATTGGTTAATGAGACAGAGCATGGCCACGTATAGTTCATGTGCCACCAAACTGAAAAAGGATCAACGAGTTTTGTAACTCTTTCCTCAAGGTGGATGGTAAAAGGCGCGCCACCTTCTCTCTTACCTTAATTTTTATTTAGTCAGTTAGCTTAGAAAAGCAAAAGAGTTGACTTGCAAAGAAGTTTGTAAGAAAGTACAAACTTTAGAAGGACTGGCTCACCAAAAAAACCCACAAAAAACCAAAAAAACAACATAAAGAAGGTGACCAAACTTACCAGATTGGTGGAAAAATAGCAATAATTTCACATAATTATGTCTTTCTATTTTTTTATTTTTGAGTTGGAGTCTCACTCTGTCGCCCAGACTGGAGTGCAGTGGCCGCTCCCGGCCACCGCAGCCTCGACCTGCTGGGCTCCGGCGATCCTTCCGCCTCAGCCTTCCGAGTAGCCGGAATTACAGGCGTGCACTACCACACCTGGCTGATTTTTTAAAATTTATTGTAGAGATGAGGTTTCGCTGCCCAGGCGGGTCTCGAACCCGCGGGTTCAGGCAATCCACTCACCTCAGCCTCCCAAAGGCGCCAGACTGAGCCACCCAGCCCGGCTCATAATTATGTCTTAGAGTGTCATGTACTGTCAGAGATCTGCAGTGCAAAAATTGCTAGGGAGTCAGAAGTTATGTAATGAAAAGGATAAAGGTTTCTCTTATTTCAGGTTTAGAACGAGTAAGTGTGACCTTGTTTTTGTATTGTTTTGTTTATCTCCACGGACAAAGTGCTTTTTTTTCCCTCTCCCCTGATTGGGGGAGGTGATTTGCATGCTTACTCAAAATGAAGGCAAAGGAAAGATGTGAGTTTTGCTCCACTCCCTCTTTGGGTTCTGTTCCTATCCGTAAGCACTAATTTGCCCATATAAGTTTGTGTAGTGGTTTCTGATTTGATCTGGTGTTTTATCTGATGAGTTTTATTCCAGTAAGTGTAACAAAGGATATTTATTTATAAACAAAGACCTCCTTGTTGTCTGATTAACGAAATGCCAAAGCTTAAGATTTAACTTTTGTTAATACTAGGATTGTAATTTACCTTTATGTAGTCAAATTTCTAAATTATTTCCTTTATGGTTAGTACTGGCTTCCTTTTTATTGAGGTACAATTTTCATACAATAAAGTATACATTGTTAAATCTACCAACTCAATGTGTACATATGTACATAACCACATGCCACCACCCAGATAAAGGTCTAGAACATTCCCAGTACTACAGTAGGCTCCCTCATGCCTCCTCCCCCTTGGTGCTCCTCTCATTGTTCTGATCTCTATCATGATAGTTTAGAACTTCACATGAATGAGATTATACATTATGTATTCATTTGTACCTTACTTCTTTCACACATTATGTGAGATTCATTCATATTTTTGCATGTAGCATTGGCACATTCTTTCTCATTGCTGTAGTATTCCATTGTATGAATATGCCATAATTTATTTCTACTGTTGAGAGACTTTTGATTTGTTTCTAACTTGGGATTATTATGAATAATGCTGTTATGACCATTTTTTAAAATGTTTTTTGGTGAACATAAACACTTATTTCTCTTGGGAGAAATTCTGCTCCTACCCAGGACTAGAATTGCTGTAACATCAGGTATATGGATGGGTGACTTTAGTAAATAGTGTCAAGCAATGTTCCTATTTGGTTGGAGTAACTTAATTTCTACCAGCAATGTATGAGAGTGCTGTTGCCCACATCCTTGTCAATACTTGGTATTGTCAGTCTTTTTATTTTTAGTCATTCTTTTTTTTGAGACAGGGTCTCACTCTGTCACCCAGGCTGGAGTGTAGTAGCACAATTCATCTGCCTCAGCTTCCTGAGTAGCTGGGACTACAGGTATGCACCAACCATGCCTGGCTAATTTTTAAATTTCTTTTTGTAGAGATGAGGTCTCGCTATGTTGCCTAGGCTGGACTCAAACTCCTGACCTCAAACAATTCTCTCAATTTGGCCTCCCAAAGTGCTGGGATTACAGGCACCATGCCTGGCTTATTTTTAGCCATTCTTGTGGGGAAAATATAAACTACCAATATTGAAATCAAGACGAGATAGACTAACAAGTGTTTAAAAAATTGAAATAACCCTTAGATTCCTTTCACCCCCAAACAAAAAAAGGCCAGATGATTTTATAGGTCATTTCTACCAAATTAATATTTATGTGTGTGTGTATGTATGTATGTGTGTGTGTGTGTGTGTGTGTGTGTGTGTGTGTGTCATGCATTGTTCAGAATGCAAAAAAATAGTGAAGATTACCAACTCAGTTTAGTAGATTAGCGTAATTTTGATTCCAAAATCGGATAAAGAGAGTTAACTAAATCTGATAGTGTGCTTTCTTTAAAAATGTATTGTGAGGTCGGGCGTGATGGTTCAAGCCTGTAATCCCAGCAATTTGGGAGGCTGAGGTGAAAGGATTGCCTGACCCAGGGGTTCAAGACCAGCCTGAGCAACTTGGCGAGACCTCATCTCTATAATAAATTAGAAAATTAGCCAGGTGTGGTAGCGTGCACCTGTAGTTCCAGCTACTTGGAAGGCTGAGGTGGAAGGATTGCCTGAGCCTAGCAGGTCGAGTCTGCAGTGGCTATGAGTGTGCCACTGTACTCCAGCTTGGGTGACAGAGTGAGACTCCAACTCAACAAAACAAAACAAAATGTATTGTGAACAGGTGAGTTTCATTCATTTAAGGTAACATCAGAAAATCTGTCAACTTAACTCACTTCATTAATAGACTAAGGGAGAGAATTCTTATAAATACATCAATTGGTAACAAATATTTTTTTCCTGAGGATTATTACCTATTTATGACTAAGGAATAAACAACTCAGAAAACTAAGGAGTAATGTCTAAATTTGGGAAAGAGTATACACCAAGAACCTGGAGCAAATATTATGTTTAATAGAAAAACTAAGTGTACTCTTTTTAAGATGAGAAATAAGACAAGGATGCCCACTACTACCACAGCTGCTGTTTAATCTATTACTGGGTGTTCTGGCAAATTTTTTTTTTTTTTTTTTTGAGTTGGAGTCTCACTCTGTCACCCAGACTGGAGTGCAGTGGCTGCTCCCGGCCCCCGCAGCCTCAACCTGCTGGGTTCTGGCGATCCTTCCACCTCAGCCTTCCACGTAGCTGGAATTACAGGCGCATGCTACCACACCTGGCTAATTTTTGATTTGTTGTAGAGATGAGGTCTTGCCAAGTTGCCCAGGCGGGTCTCGAACCCGCGGGCTCAGGCAATCCACTCACCTCAGCCTCCCAAAAGCATAGGATTACAGGCTGAGCCACCGAGCCCGGCTTTGGCAAATATTAAAAGAAAAAAAGAGGCATTGAAGTTGAAAGAGAGGAGATACAGTGGTCATTATTTGCAGATAATATGATCATCTTTCTCTGCACATTTCTGGAATCCATCTCCAGTGCTAATTAGTTCGGTTTCCAACATGTTTCGCCTAGGTAGTCATAACTGCTCCCTAACTAGTCTCTTAAACTCTGGTCCCGTTCACCCTTCACAGTGCAGAGGAGTCTGTCTTTCCTTCTTCCCCTTCCTCCTTCCCTTACTTCTTTTATTATAAAAGAAGTACACATTCTATAGAAAGTATAGAAAATATAAATCTGCCAGATAAAAACAATTAATGGCATTATTTTAGTTTATTCCCTTCCAGAGTTTTTTCTATACATATACATTTATTCAAAGGGACAGACCAACAACACTCTGAAGGCAGCAACCATGATTGTCTTCTTTACTGCCCAGTGCCTGGCATGTGGTGGCAGCTTCTAAGTAGCATACATTAAGTATCAAACTCATTTGCTGAATAAATTAATGAACAACACTGAATCATTTACATTCCCACCAACAGCGTATGTCTATTTCACTCATATCTTTTTCAAGAATGAGTATTACAATTATTTTAAAGTTTTACCTATCTGATTGGCAAAATGGCATCCCGTTAAGGTTTTAACATTTTCTCTTCTTTGGATATCAGTGAGGCCAAATGCTGACCTGTACATTTCTTCTGTGACTTCCCTAATGTTTCTTTGCCCTTTTAAAAAAGTGGGATATTGTATTAGTCTGCAAATTGTTCTTTGTTAGATCAGATCTCTATCACACCATGTATTGTTTTTCCCACAGTGTCTTTCTAAGGAACCCCTTCAAATCGGGCATACATGCATCTCATGCTAGGAGAGCTCAGAGGATGAGGAAACTCAGTGCTACCCTTAGGGAGCACAAGGAGCTCATAGTCTTGGTGAGGAGAAGGGATGATGACATGCAATTGCCCTTAGGATCAAACCCAAGTTCTTTACCATGGCCCCCAAGGCCTACCTCTGGTCTAAAGTCTTCTTGTTCTTCCCCTTGTCACCTGACACTCCCCACACTGAACTTCTTTCTCTATGTCCCTTCAATATATACAGCTCCTTCCATTTTCGGGACTTTGCATTTGTTTTTCCTCCTCTGAAACACAATTCCTTTCCCGGATACTGCCTCCATTGTTTAAATCCCAGCTCAGAGTTTAACTCCCTAGAGAAACTTTGCCTGACTACATTTATTGTAAAGTAGTCTTCCATCCCATTACTCTATTTTCTTTCTTTCATAGCTCTTGTCACCATCAAAACTTACATTATCAATTTTATTATCTATATGTTTATGCTTAGTGTTTCCCTTCCTCCACCAGGAAATATTTGTATCTCACTCAGCTACTGCATCCCTAGTGTCCAGAACAGTACCTGGCACATACATTTATGTACGGTGATCCCTGTCTTCATGAAAAATGATTTCTTTAACATATATCAAGGGAGATATATATTAAATAAATAATTACACAATTAAGTTTTTTTTTGGTAGAGACAGGGTCTCACCATATTGTCCAGGCTCCTGAGCTCAAGGGATTCTCCTGCCTCAGTCTTCCAAAGTGTTAGGTTTACAGGAGTGAGCCACTGAGCCTGGCACAATTAATTAACTACAAGTAGTGACAACTATTTGAGGCAGAGGCACAAGATCCTCTCCCATAGCTGTCTGCTTCTGGCTTCAAGAACATTCCCTTACCCTGTGGGCAATTTCTACTCCAAGACCTTGGCTTCCTCTGGAAACTTTCTGGAACTCAGTGGATTCACCCAGGAATCAGGTCCCAGGAACAGGGCAAGGTTTGTACCTCCAGGCCTAGTTCGCTCCAAAGTTTTGGAGTCTAGCCAGGCTTGTGGCAGCAGCTATTGTATTCTCTTGTCTTCACCAGGCCAGAACAGGCTACAACATTTATGGCTAACTTGTGCATGTTGTCTGCTACTCTAGTCCTTGCCAGGATCTTTGGCAGATCTTGGTTTGGGGTACGGCCCTCTTAAAGCCTTAACAAGCCCCCCTCCCCCCACTGCCCTCCACGTTGTTAGGCTTTCTGCAGAGGCTGAAGCTGGGAGCTGCTTCCTCTGTCCCCTTTGCCCTTCCTTAGGACCTCCTGTCTCTCTCTTGAAAAGGATCAGCAAGTTTCCTTCCTTGAGGGATACTTCTAGCTGCTCCCTGCTTAAGGCTGTGTTTTGGGCCTCTTTGTAATTCAAACTAGTGCAGCCAGCTCCCGGACTTGTGAAGATCCAGGAAAGCCCTACAATGCCACGGCCCACAGACGCCTCCATCAGAGGAGGTGCAAATGAGGGTCCAGAACTTAGTCCGGCCACCCTGGGAAGCTCCACCTTTATGTCTTCACCTCCAAGCTTCGCACAGTGCCTGGTACATATTAGCACTTAATGACCAGGAACAATTAATATAACCAGTTCACGTAATTATAAAAAGTAAATGTCCAGGCACTGTGCTGATGTTTTACACAGACTTTTGGTATTTCATTTAAGCAGTTACCATTATAATTTACATTTTGCAAATGAGGAAACAGGTTCAGAGAAATTAAGTGACTTCCCAAGGTTACAAAGGTCTGGACACTTTCACTGGCCAAGACGCAACGGACCAGCGTAGAGGAAAAGCTGCGAGCTGATTACCACCCGCAGCGTTGTAAAACTCAGCGCAGCCGGTAGCTTTCGCACCCGGTTGCCAGTCGGCTCCGTTTCCTCCAAGCACAGACCGGAAGTGTTCCTGTCGGCCGCGTTTCGAATGCGCACGACCAGAAGTTTCTGCCCGCGGCTTTGAGGGATTAGGGGAGCGGCGGCGGGGACCGCAGCCCGGGCACCCAGGTGCGGAGGCGCGGGGGATCAGAGGCTGATGGGGCCGTTAAGGGTACCCAAGCGGCGGTACACAGGCAGAACCCCGGCCTGACCTGGACCACCCTCCTCGCGGCCCGCCGCTTGGGTCCGGAGGGGCCCCGCCCTCTGGCCTGAGCCTGGTCCCTCCTCAGGCACTGACCCTTAATCTCAGGTCGCTCCCCCATCTCTCAGGTGCGATGGCTACAGGCGCGGATGTACGGGACATTCTGGAACTCGGGGGTCCAGAGGGGGATGCAGCCTCTGGGACCATAAGCAAGAAGGACATTATCAACCCGGACAAGGTAGCAGGGGCGCCTGAGAGCGTTGGTTGGGGGCATGAAGGAGAGGGGAGAGGTGGCCGCGAAAGTGAGATGGAGGGAATGATGGGGTGCTAAACTTCTAGTGTGATGGGCGATAAAAGGTGTGACATAACGGGACAGACAATGCGTATGTGTCACTCTTGAGAATATGGGACAGAGGAGGTGGGTCTCCATGAGAGACAGTGGGGACCAGGAGGGTGTGACACCTTTAAGAGATGAGAGGACCAAAAGAGTGTGACATTTGTAAGATATTGAGTGGGAAGAGACCAAGACATTATGACAGCCTGAGAGATGGTGGGAGAGGAATGTCCTGCTCAGGCTGTGGGTGCCCCTGTGAATGGGTTTCTGTACCTTTATAGTATGTCATTAGGATGTGCCAGTATTTATGTCGTTGTACCTGTAGGTCCTGGTTTGTTCATGGATTGATCTGGGCTAAAGAATGTTCAGGAAAGAGGGTCTAGCTTGTGGTTCCTTTCTTTGATTTCCTTCCTCAGAAAAAATCCAAGAAGTCCTCTGAGACATTGACTTTCAAGAGGCCGGAGGGCATGCACCGGGAGGTCTATGCGCTGCTCTACTCTGACAAGAAGCAAGTATTGGAAAATCGAGTCCCCCAGGCTCTGGCCCCTGACTCCCCTGCCATGTCCCTAACTCCTAGTTTTCTCTTCCAATTATTTCCTCCCCTCCCCTTTGTAGTCAGGGCTTCTGCTTGCTTAGTGGGATGCAGGAGGAGTGTAGATCTTTTGCTCCAGGACATAACTTTCTCTCTCTAGGGTAGATTGGCATCCTGGGTCCAGATGCTGTCTCACACATCTTCTGATTCTAAACCTCCCATCTTCCCAAACCCCACTGCCAGGGATGCACCCCCACTGCTACCCAGTGACACTGGTCAGGGCTATCGCACAGTGAAGGCCAAGTTGGGCTCCAAGAAGGTGCGGCCTTGGAAATGGATGCCATTCACCAACCCAGCCCGCAAGGATGGAGCTATGTTCTTCCACTGGCGACGGGCAGCAGAGGAGGGCAAGGACTATCCCTTTGCCAGGTTCAATAAGGTGAGCTGCCTCCATTCAGACACAGACTAAGATTGTCCACCCACTCTGAGCCCCTTGTGCATGCTCTCCAGTCTCTAGGGTTGGCTCCAGATGCTTGCTCAGGCCCAACCATGGCTCCCCACTCCGTCCTCATGGCAGATGCTCACAGAGTGGGACTCTGGGTCTTTTCTGCCCATGGGATCCTGTTCTTCCCTGCACATGCTCTTGTTTCTCATGACTTTTTTTGGCCTTTCAAATGTTACTGTTCCTCAGAACTATAATCCTAGGTGCTCTGCTCTTCTCGCTTTGTCCTTTCTCCCTTGTGTGGCTCATTTATCCTGTGACTTTGGTCACCCTGTCTATGCCAGTGACTTCAACTTATTATCTCCAGTCCAGAGCAATGGTTCCCACATAGCCAGTCCTTCACTAGTGTTTCTTCCTGAATGTCCCACAGGTACTTCCCATCCAGTAGGTATTCTTGAACAGAAGTCATCGTCTTCCCTCTATTTCCCAGCCCAGTTCTGCCCCCTGTCTCAGTGAATGGCATCATTATCCACTCAGTTTGCCCAAACCAGAAACTTGGGAGCCATCCTTAATTTAGCCTTCTGCCTTCAGTATTAATTCAGTATTTCAATCAGCAACAGGACAAAGAAAGTAGGGGAAGACAGACAACAAACATGTAAGGAAATAAAGCAAATTGTAGTCTTTCAGATAAGAGCCATTGATACATTGACACCAGGACATGAATAGATATGAAATGAGGTAAAGAGTGAACTTGTAGGTGTAGGGAGGCCTACTTTAGATAGGGTGGTCAGGGAGGGCCTTTCTAACAAAGTGGCATTTGAGCTAGACTTCAGTAATACATCTAATTATTGAACCCTGCTGATTCGCTTTCCATAATGAATCACATTTCTGCCTATATTCTTCATCTCCTATGCCAGCCCCCTGTTCCAAGCTGCATCATCTCTGGTCTAGATGACTGAGGCTCAGTGGTACAGGGCCTTACCCAGACTTACCGAGCCAGTGAGAGGCAGAGTTAGTCTGGGCTTGGATTCCCTGGCCCATTACTCAAGCCACTGTGCAGTGTTACTTGCAGCTGCTTGCAGCCTGGAAAACCTAGACTTAGACCTTAAAAGCAGTAGAGGATCAAACCCAGGACTCCGAGACCCAATTTCTCAGCCCACTATATCCAACTGTATCTGGATACTTCCCCCTGTGTAGCTCACAGGCTTCTCAGCTGGGCAAAGCCAAATGTGAGCACCTCATTCTCCCCTGCCCAAACATGGTTTTCTTCATCTCATCTTCATTCGTAGGGCCCTTAGGTCCAGTGGAGGGAGAGGCTAGAGATGTAAGACTGAGAAGGGACAACCAAAAGGTGAGATGTCTGAGGCAATGGGAGGGAAGGCTGGATGAGACAAGTTGAGGTGCTCCAAGCCAAGTCAAGACCTAGGCCCTGGGAACTCAAACTGAATGAGACACAATGTCTGTCCTCCAAAAACTCTCCATGTTGTTAGGGAAGGGGTTGGGGGAGATACAGGCAATTATGATCTGATGGGATACGTGCGTTCTGGGAGGACCTGCAGGTCATGGAAGCTTCTTGGAATAGAGTTGAGTCTTGAAGGAGGTCACCAACTGGTATTAGGAAAGGAGTGCAGTGACTTTTTCAGGCAGAGGGAGCAGGATGGGCAAGGGCATAAATAAGAAATTTTAAAAGGTCATATGTGTGGGATGCCATGGGCATTTCCATACTGATGAAGCCTAAGGCAAGGTAGGGCATGGTAGGAAGTGCGGCCTGAGAGGTCAGCAGGGGTCGGGACAGGCAGGGCCTTGGCATCCAGGCTCAGGAATTTGGGCTTTGTCCTGATGTCTTTGGGTAGCTGCTGACAGATTTTAAGCAGTAATGTCAGGATCAGATTTGAGTTTTAAAAGGTCATGGTGACTGTGGGGTGGAGAGTGAAGTTGGAATAAAATGAATTCATGATCTTCCTCTCCAGGACTGTTCATTCTGGGGGTCCCACTCTCAGTGGCTCCTTGTTCACTCTCTTGCTCAGGCCAGAAACAGCAGTCACCTGTGATAGCATCATCACTCACCCTTCACAGCCAAGTCCTGTGGTTTCGGCCCTAATGCCTCTCAGGTGTCCCCCTTTCTCTGTCTTCCACTGTGCTGCTTTAGTTCAGGCCTTCCCCCCTCTTACTTATTTCTGAAATCTGCTAGCTGCTGGCTCAGACTCTTGTTTCACTCCTCCATCTTTACTGCTGCCAGAGGTCTTTGTTAAAGAGAAACATAACCTACTTGACTCCTCAAAACAAACCTTGTTGGCTGCCATCACCCTCAACATGATTTCTGGACTTCTTTGCAGAAAAGGCCTTTTCATGCCTTTTCCTGTCCTGTCCTTTACTCGTTTCCCCAGTTGTCCTTGACTACCCAATCCACATACCCCAGGCTGTTTTCCCTTCATGGCTGTGTTTGTACTGCCCCTTCTGCCCAGACCTCTCTCCCCCATTTTCCCTCACTAGTTTACTCCCGCTTAACCCTAAGTCTGAACCAGACCTCTATCACCTCCTCTCTGACCAACCCTTGTCCCCAGGCTGCATCAGGTGTCATGTGCTACACCTTCGGCATACTTCTGTCAAACTTGCCACCCTACAACAAAATTATTTTTTCAGCTGGAGTGTGTGAGACACAGACCCCTGCCTATCGTATGCAGCACTGTGTGCCCTGCATATGTGTTGCAGGCCCATGATAAATATTTGTTGGATGGAACAGTGTTTTCCGAGGTTGACTCTGAGCTGCTTGAGAGCAGGACTGGCTACATCATTTCTGAACTTTTTTTTTAGTTAAGTAGGATTAAAATGCATCAGAGGAATACTTAACCAGGTCTGGGAAACCAGAAAGACTCCCCAGAAGAGACGATGCCTGAAAGAGATCAAAAGGATGAGAAAGTTATTTGGGTAGAAGGAACATAGAAGTGGGAAGGCATTTCAGACAAGAACAAAGGCTGAGGAGGAGCCTGTTATGTTCTAGAAACTGCAAGTCACTTGGCTGAAACTTACTGTCCATGAGGGACAGTGGCTACAGGAGGAGACCAGATCATTTATTTATGTGTTTACTGATTGAGTCAGTAGATACTAATACTTTTAGTGTGATAAGCCCTAAAGGTAGGAAATGAACTGGACAACCCTTGCTTTTGAGGAGTTTGTGAGTTTTCTAGAAAGCTCTTTATCTTGAATGTGGAAGTCTGAGAGGTTTAATAAGGGATGGTTGGGTGACATGATAAGATATACATTTAGAATGCTAGAACAGTATGGCTTAAATTATCTGTGGTAAGGGAAGTTTTTCTATTTTCTTTTCTTTGAGTTGAAGTCTCTCTCTGCTGCCCAGACTGGAGTGCAGTGGCACACTCATGGCCATCCCAGCATCAACCTGCTGGGCTCAGGCAATCCTCCCACCTCAGTCTTCCAAGTAGTTGGGACTACAGGTGTGCGCTACCATACTCGGCTAATTTTTGATTTGTTGTAGAGATGAGGTCTCGCCACCTTGCCCAGGCTGGTCTCGAACCCATGGACTCAGGCAATCCACTCATCTTGGCCTCCCAAAGTGCTGAGATTACAGGCTGAGCCACTGAGCCCAGCCTGTTTTATTTTCAACCCATGAGACTGATAAAGATAATTCTACGAAAAGACAAAACACAAGTCTATGTTTCTTCATATTAGATTCAGCAGCATTCAACTAATATAAAATTGTTATTAATGTTTTTCAATGCCTACTCTCAATTTCCATTCTTATCATGGACCAGTGATAACTGTTTGAAAACAGCACTGTTCAAAGAGATCAAATCTCGGCTGCAGACAGAGATTGGAGGGGAATTGGATGAAGGCAGAGAGACCAGTAGGGAGGGTTACTTCTGTAATCCAGGCAAGTGACAGTGGTGTCTGGATTGGGATGTAGCAATGGAGATAGACATTTTGGAGATCAAAGTCATAGGTTTGGTGAAGGGGAGAAGTCAAGGAGAAAGATGGAAATTAAAGATACTTCCTGCATTTCTGGCTTGGGCAACTGGGTTGGGTAATGGTGTCACTGGCTGAGATCTAGACTGGAGGAGATGTAAGTTTGAGGGAGGGTGATGAGTTCAGTACTGAGCATGTTAAGTTTGAGGTGTGTGTGGCCCCTTCAATAGGAGACGTCTGAGAGGCAACTGGAAATACAGGTCTTGAGAGTGGGTTCAACGCTGGTTGGGGTCTTTAACAGAGAAGAGAAACTTCCCTGGTCCAGTCTAGCATTGATCCCTTCCTTGAGTCTCTGACTCACAGATCCAACTGGTGCTGCTATCTCGGGGGAGGCCTGGGGGAGAGGGAAGGAAGAGGCATTGGCAGGGTTGCATACATTGGGAATAGGATTCAGATCCTGTTTGTGTAGAGATGCCTGACCTGGGCAAGCTCTGGGGCAGCTGCAAGTCCCACTGTGACCACTGGGTGGCAGTAGTGCTTCAGATAAGAGTTGCATGGACTTGGGGCTCGTGGGCTTTTCTCCAGGTATTTGGCCTTGTGCCCTACACCAAAGTTGACCTTTGGACGTCACAGAAGTGCTTACATGTGGGCCCTTCACTTTAGCCATGGGGACAGGAGCATGTGTCCCCTTATTAAGACTTGAACTGGAGACATGGTGAAGTTGCTCCTGGAGGGGTCAGAGACAGGCTGTAGTCTCAAAGCTTGCTACAGCCTCTAGCCAAGCTGACAGTTACTTTCTTTAGCCCAGGCTGCCTTCTGCAGGGGCACAGGCAGAGGATTTGCTTTTTTTCAGGGCTGAGGATTGGCAATAAACAGGAGCTGTGGTCATAGGGGGCTGGAGCCTGCTGAACATGACATGACATGATGTGGGTGTATCCTTACTGTGTCCCTCTGTACCAGCAGACTGTGCAGGTGCCCGTGTATTCGGAGCAGGAGTACCAGCTCTATCTCCACGACGATGCTTGGACGAAGGCAGAGACTGACCACCTCTTTGACCTCAGCCGCCGCTTTGACCTGCGTTTTGTAGTTATCCATGACCGATATGACCACCAGCAGTTCAAGGTGAGCTTGTCACTTGCACGTGTGCCCAGCCCTGGGCATGGCAGGCCCTACCTTCATGCCATCCCTTCCGCGTGCCCCTGGGTGTTCATCCCCCTTCCTGCCTCGATCCTCAGAAGCGCTCTGTGGAAGACCTGAAGGAGCGCTACTACCACATCTGTGCTAAGCTTGCCAATGTGCGCGCTGTGCCGGGCACAGACCTCAAGGTACCAGTATTTGATGCTGGGCACGAGCGACGGCGGAAAGAACAGCTAGAGCGTCTCTACAACCGGACCCCAGAGCAGGTCAGCCTCAAGCCTTCCATACCTGTGTGCCCCAGACCCCGGGCCCATTGCCTTCCTCCTCCATTCCCTCGACTCCCTCACTCCCAAGGTCCCACGTCACCCACCCCCAGCTCCCTCGACTGCCTCTTGCGGGCTGTCCCCCCTCCACGGCCCTTTACCCCTCATGATCTCCTACCTCTCAGGTTCCCTCCTAGACAGCCCAGCACCGTCACCTGCCTGTGTCCCCTCACTTTGGCATGTGCCCTCACACACTTGGCATCTCACTTCCCCAGGTGGCAGAGGAGGAATACCTGCTCCAGGAGTTGCGCAAGATCGAGGCCCGGAAGAAGGAGCGGGAGAAACGCAGCCAGGACCTGCAGAAGTTGATCACAGCAGCAGACACCACGGCAGAGCAGCGGCGCACAGAACGCAAGGCCCCCAAGAAGAAGCTTCCTCAGAAAAAGGAAGCTGAGAAGCCGGTGAGGAGGCTAAGCTAGCCCGACTCAAGGTAGAGGCGTTACCTGGCACAGAGCCCCTCCCAGAGCTGGCAGGTGCTGGGACTCACCCTGGGCCCACTCCCTGCACCATTTTGGTCTCCATAACGCCTTCTCTCCTAGGCTGTTCCTGAGACTGCAGGCATCAAGTTTCCAGACTTCAAGTCCGCAGGTGTCACGCTGCGGAGCCAGCGGGTATGAGAGTCACCTCCTTTAGCGTGTTTGCGCCCTGGTCTCTCTGTTCTGGGCAGCTCGGGCTGGAGCGGTGGGAGAGGTTGCTGAGACAGAAGCGGCTTCCCCAGAATCTCAGGAGGATTTGGCCAGGCCAGGGTCACAGCTTTCACTATGTCACTCTTCCGGGCCATTTCCTTTTCTGGTGCATAGCTACCTCTGTGGGCCGCCTTCTCTTTCCCACCCCATCCCTCCTCTCTTTAGTCCCCTTCCTCCTAAGCCTCTTGTGGGGGACAAGGCTTAGCTGCCCGGGTTGTTGCAGATGAAGCTGCCAAGCTCTGTGGGACAGAAGAAGATCAAGGCCCTGGAACAGATGCTGCTGGAGCTTGGTGTGGGTGAGTATGGGGACTGGGCCCACACTAGTGTGTACCCAGCTAGGGTTGTGGATGAAGGCTGGGCAGGGGGAGGACAGCTCATGTGGCTGGCTTTCTGCCACACTCTGGCTCTGCCGCTGTGCTCCTGCCACCTGCCTGCAGAGCTGAGCCCAACACCCACGGAGGAGCTGGTACACATGTTCAACGAGCTGCGAAGCGACCTGGTGCTGCTCTATGAGCTCAAGCAGGCCTGTGCCAACTGCGAGTATGAGCTGCAGATGCTGCGGCACCGCCACGAGGCACTGGCCCGGGCTGGTGTGCTGGGGGGCCCTGCCACGCCAGCATCGGGCCCAGCACCAGCCTCTGCTGAGCCAGCAGTGCCTGAACCTGGACTTGGCCCTGACCCCACCAAGGACACCATCATCGATGTGGTGGGAGCACCCCTCACACCCAATTCGGTAAGAGCCTGGACAGGCTAGGAGAGCATGCCCTGACCCTGCAAGTAAGCACACGCCCACGAGTTTCCAGTTTCCGCTCCCCCTCATGCTTTCGGCAGGAGTGATCGCCTTAGCAAGGCTCTGAGACTGAGGGTGGAAGTGGGTTGATCCAAGGGCCTCTTCTTCCTGGAGGGTGTGACACACATGCACCAAGCCTGACCAAGCCTTCAGGGCCACTGAGCTCAGCCCTTTCTGTGTCTCCTCAGAGGAAGCGGCGAGAATCAGCCTCCAGCTCATCTTCTGTGAAGAAAGCCAAGAAGCCGTGAGAGGCCACTTGGGGTGTGGGCGATACTGTTGTGTAAATAGAACTGCTGAGTTGGACTGGGCTGCTTCCTTTTCCTTTCCACACTTCTGTTGCCCGTTGGGAGGGGTTGGCCAGGAGGGGGTCACCACACCACAAGAGTGGCAGGTGGGCTTGCCCACGTTCAGGCCCTTAGCAGCCACTTCCATTGCCCACTACCAATTTTGTCCAGACCCCTGCATACTGAAACATCTGTGGTTTGCACAGCAGCGGTCTCAGATACCAGCAGCTTTGAGCACAGCCTCACACTCAGATAGTCCGCACATCCCTGCAGACTTGTGCATATTCAGTGAGGGTGTCATAGGCGCTACAGTGGCAGCCAGTCACACACTGATGGCCATGCACACAGAGGCAGCCTGAAGCACATACTGCCTGCCTCACATCCCGACAGCAGTGGGCACAGCAACAGCCTTACACACACAGGTGGCTTTGCACACACACCCAGGGCCTCATTTCCCCAACTTTATTCAGTGGCACGTTCACAGCGGGGATGGGGGTAGACACGAGGTGGGGCCTGATCTGTCCTGGAGCCCTGGGGGCACCACACGCCATGCACTATGGATGGGAGGGGGCACGGGGGGGATTGGTGGCCCCAGCAGAAGCCTGTGCACCAGGGAGGAGGCGGTGAGTGCCTGGGTCCCCCTGGCCCAGGCCCACAACGGAAGGGGCTGATAGTCGGTGAGGATGGGGGGCACAAAGTGTCTGCTCCAGAGGGGCCAAGTGGCCAAGCCCTTGCCCAGGGCACAAGCTCGCAGGGCAGCTGGGGGACACTCTGGATGCAGAGCTGGGCCACTATTCCTTTTCCCCTCTGATGAGGGAGAGGAAGATTCTGGGCTGGGCAAGCAGCTACTCTGTCCTGCCCCATCCTGTCCTCAGCCAATCAGAATGGCTTCGATGTCTGCTTGAAGATGAAGCCTCCATATGCAAGTGTCTTCATGATGTTGGCAATGTTCTTGCAGTCATCTAAAAAGAAGAAGACACATTTAGACAAGCCCCAGACCCTTCCCCTCCATGCCTGCAGGTGCTCTACAAGGGTGGGGGTGGGAAGCAGGGTCAAATTCAGGAGCTACAGGCTCTAGAGAGGGAGGACCTGTCCCCTGGTGGCAGCATCTCCATCTTCACGTGGGGCTGGGTGATGCTGGGCCGGCAGGAAGCCTGGTCTCAGTGCTTCTCAGTCCCATAACTCATGCTGGAAATTGGCCGGCGTGTCCCGCCCCGGCCCCAGTGGTGATGTATGGGCGCCGTCGCAGTAAGAAAAAGGCAGAGTAAATGTGTAATTTCTCCCTTGACGGCCCCCGGCCGCTGGGCGATCCTTCTTGTTGCCGCCGCATGGGGACGGCCCGTCCGCCACACTCCGTCTTCCCGCCACCCGCCTTGATGTCTCCATTTCATTACAGTGTGACCATTCATCACGCCCACGGCCAGGGTGACTTTGCCGGCACTTTCGTGTATGTGGGAGATGTGACCCAGGCCATGATCACTGGTGACAAGGCACAAGGCTCGGCACTGCTGGACCAGGGCCTGGGAAACATACCTGCCTTGTTCTCCAGGTTGTGTGCTCAAACAGCAATTTGCCTGGGCACATGTTCCTGTGCAGCCTGATAGGTTGAGGAGAGTCCAGATTCGTGGTCCCCTCACAGCCTTGGCCATCAGCCCTCTGCCAGACATGTCTGTACAGCTCAAGCCCTCCCTCTGTCCCAGGAGGTTCAGTGTGGGTGCTGGTCACCTTGGGCCCTGTCTCTGCCCATACCTCAGTAAAATATGTCTGCATCTGCCAGATCCTATCACAGCCAGATTCTCCAGCATTGGATGCTTTCAAATGTCCTAGAGCCCTGAGGGCTGCAGGATGGGGCCCTGTGGGGCCTCAGTATTGTGGACGTGGGCCAGGACTTGTTCTACCACCACCAGCAGGAAGTGCAGCCGGCCAGAGCTTATCTCACTAGAGGAAGCCCAGGAGAGAAACAGCCTGAGTTTTTCTGTTCAGCCACCCAGAGCAGCTGTCAACTTGCCATCCCCTCACCTGCATCTCCTACCCCTCTCCACTCCCCTTAGATGCTCCTGGGCCATAACCAGGGCCTCAGCCACCACAGCCCTCGTGGGATCGATGCTATGACTGCAGAAATATTGTACATCAATGGATCAAGCGTGGGGGGTAGTAAGGTCAAGGTGGGGTCAGGAGGCCTCTGTGTCTGCAAGGACCACCCTTGCCAGGACCTTAGCTTAGGGAAAAGGACCCCCCTCCAGTGCTAGAAGAGGGCTGCGTGAGGGGGTAGAGTCCCTGATGAGTCCAGGGCCTATGTCGCTAGCTAGACACCAGCTCTGCAAAGTGTAGGGCAGGCAAGTCAGACAACTTGTCAGGGTCCTGCCTCACAGAGCTCAGCATGGATGTACCTGTGGTGGATGTGGGTGTGGAGAGGTGACACCTTGTTCCCCCAGGTACTCGGGAAGCCATGAGCTTCCTGGTCTGAGGCAGAATGGTGGGAAGACAGATGGGTGGGTAGTGGCGGCCATGGCAACTCCAGACGTGACCCATCCCCGTGGTTTATGGGCCGGACACGCGCCCCGCTCAGCTGAGGCCCCGTCATTTGTCTCCCTTAGTGTGTACGCCAGTGCTGTGGGGGTAGAGGGTGGAGGAGGGAGGGGGCTACGACAGGAGGAGCTAGGCAGTTGACTGGAAGGGGAATGGGACAGGAAGGGGCCTGGGAGGGGGAGGGGTTATTCTAGGGCCCAGGGGCTATGATGGTGCTGTTGGAGGGGCTATGATAGGGTGATTTTCTTCCCGAATAAGACTAGCCTTGTCAGGGCACCTCCAATCTTTCCTGTCTCCTGCACTCTGGGGACCATGGCCACTGTGCATATTAAGAATAAGTCCCCTCGTTATCTGCAATTACCCAGCGGCCACACACCTCATTTCTTCTAGCAGAAAAGAAAATTAGTTTTCTATTGACTTCATCTGGCTCCTCCCTCATTGCTGGACAAACCGTTCAATCTGCCTCTCCTGGCCCAAGTGAATGTCCCAGACCCAACCCACAGGTCACTAGCCATCCAGTGGGCAAACACTGTGCCTGGCCCTGTGCTGAGAGAGGGTCCACGTGTCCCAGCCTCTGTCCTAGATGTCTCCCCACTCCTCACACTGGATGACATCACCCAAATCCTCAGCTTCAGCTACCCCTGTGGATCACCATCTCCAGCCTGGATCTCTCTCCTGGGCTCCACACCACATATTCAGTCTCTTGAATATCTCTTTCTAGATATATAAACTCAGAATGTCCAATAATGAGCTAGTTTTCTCCCCCAAGCGGCTTCTTACGGCTGTGATCTCCACCCATGGAGTGGCACCACACCCATCCAAAATGCCTGAAGAGACCCAAGGGTCATGTTACCACCTTGTCCTCTCCCTCACTCCCAAATCCAATGAGTATGCATTTGTGCAGATTTCCTCTTATTCTCAGTTTAACCACCTACTTCCCTTCATCTCAGCAGCCAGCCACCTGACTAGTCCAGACCCTATCACCTGTAGCTTGGATTATTACAACAGCCAGTCCTATCTTTCTCCCTTGAACCCACTCTCTTGTAGCCTGTGATCTTTTTTACACATATCTGATCATGTTCTTCCCTTTTCAAATCCCTTCAGTGGCCCTCTTTGCCCTCAGTTTAAATATGTCTTAAGGTGCTCCAAAAATTGAGCCCTGCTATGTCTGGTCTCTGCCACTCTCTACCCCCAATCTCTGTACTCCAGTCTCATAGAAGCACTCACCGTTTTCCGAAAATGACAAAGTGGGTTTTGGAATCAGACAGACACATTTCCAGCCTCGACTAAACCCACTGGCTGCATAACATGCAGCAAGTGCTTAGCTTCTCTAAACTTCAGGTCCCTCTCCTGGGTGATAACAGCCTCAGCATTATTTTGAGGATGGAACAACGCGTTGCACTCACGCCTTTGCACATTCTGTATGATTGGAACACCTCTTTTCTTCCTGAAGAGAAGGCAAGGATGCTAGTTTCTGAATGCTCCAATGGTGAGAAAGTATACATTATACAATCTATGGCTTAGAGGATAGATAGGGCCGGCACACTAGGTGAAACCAATTGGCATTCTCTCTATAAACTCCAAATCCTGTCCCTGTTTACTGGGGATTCTGAAGTCTAGCTTATTTCAGTTGGTCCAATACAATAAGAGAGACCCAGAGAGAGGAAGAAACCTGCTCCAGTTCACCTAGCACATCAGTGAAATGGCAGTATTGGGTTTCTAGCATAAAGCTCTTTTTTCAGCCCTTGAAGCCTTGATACGATGCAAACTACTGACTAGTTAAAAAAAAAGTTAATGGTACAATGAGAAAATGAGAAAACGTGGCAGAAGAAGCACCAGAGGCAGCTCTGGGGCCTTTAACAGGCCAAAAGCTCAGGGAAAACAGTAGTGTCAGTATGGTGAAGCACCAGAGCCCTCTGCTTGAAGCTCTGGGGCCACTTGGGTTAGCAGCCTCATCTTCTGGCACCTCTTGCTAAGCTGATGATGCCAGCATAAAGCTGTCATGGGGTGAGAGTAGGGGTGCAGGGAGCATAACCATGTCCCCCCAGTAGAGGACTCCAAGAGTAGGCCTTCCTCACCTTTAAATTCTAGAAGTCTAAACTGTTTTTATGTTCCTGCAGGATTATCAAGTTGTGACAAGGTGACTCCTTTATCTTCTTTTTGGGAACATTAATATTCTTCATGTTAGAAATACTCTTACACTGCCAAGACCATAATGGGATGGTACAGCTGCATTGATCCTGCACAGAAGAAATGAGTGGGATTAAGCACCTAACAAGGAAGGTTAAGTTCGTTGGCTGGGCCCAAGGGCAGTCAAATGCCTGCTTGGCAAAGAGGCTGTTCATAGAAGTGCAGCTCAGATGCTTAGGACACCCAGTGAGAGCTCACACTGGCAAACAACCTGAGGCTGATATGCTCCAGTTATCTGCAGTTGACTGGGCCAGGGCCTGGGCCAGGGCCTGGGCCAGGGAGACCCTCAGGAGCAAAAGGGCCCAAGAAACTCTTGAAGGGCTGTTCATTCATGCACTCATTCATTCGGCAAACATGCACTGATATCTTCTGTGTGCTTGGTGCTCACGGGCCATGCTGGGTTTCAGGGATGTGCAAGACTCTGTAGCTCCCTGCCCTCAAGGAGCTCAGAGACAGTCCTGTCAGGGGTGCAGGGCTAGGAGAAAAGGTACTGAAGAGTCACCTAGTTCTGTCTGAGGAACAGAAAAGGTTTTCTGGAAGAATAAAATTAAGCAGAGATCTTAGCACATGGGAGAAGGAGCTAGCCTGGCAAGTTGGGGCTGAGGTGAGGAAGGTATTCTCAGCATAATGAACTATATAGGTACATTTCTGGTGGTAAAATGTGGAGTGTTCATAAAAAGCTTTACCAGGTGTGTAAATAACGAAGAATAAGAAGCAAAGAAATGGCCAGCAATGAAGTTGGTAGAGTCAGTGACTGTCTATAGGAAATCCTGAGGAACCCAACTGCTAAGCTAAGAAGCTTAAGAGTTTATTATTCTGGGAATAATGTACAGATGGTATTAACAAGTTCCAGGAGGATAGTGACAGGACCAGACCTCTGTTTCAGAATTAATATCCTAGATGCAAAGATAGGACTGGAGGGGTTAACCCAGAAGACAGGGAGATCCCTAGCAGATTGTACTATGATCCAGCCCAGAAATGATGTCCAGAGCTAGGCTAGTGGCAGTGGAGATGGAGGTAGAGGTGTACAGATGATGTGGAGATGCAGATGGAGCCAAGAGTTTTGTTGTTGCTGTTATTTTTGAGTTAGAGTCTCACTTCTGTCTTGGGCTGGAGTACAGTGGCATGATAAGAGCTCACTGCAGCCTTGACCTTCTGGGCTCAGGTGATCCTTTGGCTTCAGCATCCTGAGTAGCTAGGAATACAGGCACATGCAATGCCTGGCTTATTTATTTATTTATTATAGAGATGAGGTCTTGCTATGTTGCCTAGGCTGGTCTTGAACTCCTTGGCTCAAGCAATCCACCTGTCTCAGCCTCCAAAAGTGCTAGGATTATAGGCGTGAGCCACTGCACCTGGCCAGAGGTAAAAGAATTTTTAGGAAACAGAACAAGTAAGCCTTAATGAGGGGATAGGAGGGTAGGGAAGGGGATGAATCTAGGATCTTAGTGCCACTCATTGAGATAAGACATACCAGAGGAGGTGCAGATTTGGGGCAGTAATGAACTTAGCTCTGAATAAGTTAAGTCAGATTTCACATGAGACATCTACATTTGTCAGGCATTTCCTTATGGCTTCTAGGCTTTATAGCTTGCTCCAAAATGCCTTCCCTACACCAACATCATATTTTTTTAAATCCTATATTTTCTTCTAATTTTTTCACTTTTTATATTTAACTATTTGATTTGTCTGAAATTTATTTTTGTGAGTGGTGAGAAATAGAATTTTCCCTAATGGATAGCCAATTGTCTTATTACTACTGATTCAACTGTCCATACTTTCCCCACCCTTTTGAAATGACACCTCTATCATATACAAAATTCTCATATATGGGTCTGTTGGAGCCAGGAAAGAGCATGGATGTGAAATGATCAGAGAGGCAAACAGGAGGGGGCAGCAGGGCGGTAAGCTGCCGATCCTATGGAGCTCAGAAGCAGTGTGGCCTAAAGGAATACAGACACACCCTGAGGCCCACTGGAGTCTCCACAGGCACTTTATCAGTCAGCTGCAGGAGCTGGTGAGAAACAGGGCCAGAGCCCACGGAATAGGGACCAGCAAAGATGGGGTGGGTGGTTGAGGGAGGGGTGAGGAGAACATGCAAAGAGCAGGAACCACGCACAGCACGGACAAGACAGCAAGAACCCTGGGTGTGTCCACATTCTAGAACCTCATTTTGCCACCACATCTGTCTGGACACCCTGGCAGCAGTAATGTCCTGAGAGCAACATGCCAGTGGATCAAACATGGACCTGCTTGACACGGGACTACCAGATTAAATGCAGCCTCAGCCCACATAGGACATACTTATACTAAAATATTTGTTTATCTGAAATTCAAATTTAACTGATGCCCTATATTCCTGTGTGTGAAATCTGGCAACACTATGATGGGGCCAGCATCCCAAGCTACAGCTGAGGGTAGCTCAGGGCTCAGCAGCAAATGTTAGCTCAGAAGGAAGACAGGGTGGGGAAGGGGGGAGGGTAAGGCAGGGAGTTTACGACTGAAACAGCAGAGGGCCTCTGTATATCCTCAGATTCTGGGTTCAAATCCAAACCCCACCACTTCATAACTGTGTGAACTTGAGCAAGTTCCTGAACTTAACCTCTGTTTCAGCTTCTTCTTCTCTATAATGGGAATACTAACGATATTTATAGCACTACTTCCTTCAAAGGGCTGTTAAAAAGATGAGTTATTTGTGAAATGCTTAAGACAGTAGCTGAGTTAGTTATTATTGTTGTTATCCCAATAATATCCCATAATAATATTGTTATTCCAACAAAAATATCCCGATATCCCCACCCACCCCCCGTTCCTTGTTCCAGACATCACCCACACAGTCCCCTGGGCTCCCATTCATGACCACCTTGGCCCACCCGACACACTTCCCAGACATGCATGCCCTCTTCCCACAGACGCAGCTCTCAGAACCTCCTACACCTCCCCCAGACAGGGTCCTTACCCACTCCACTCCAAAGTGACCCCTTCTTCCAGCCCCTCCTCTCATCCCCCTCCACCCCACCAAGGTGCCTGGAGGTGCCACAGGGCTGATGGTGAAGGATGACGGCAGTACCACAATAAGGGGAAAAGGCAATTTCATCTTGATTAGCAGGCGATTTCTCTCTCCGTAATAAGCGCGCTCCAAATAATTAGCGTGTTTTACGTAATAATGAAATTACAGAAATGCAGTCCACTTATTCAAACAACTCACCATTACCATATTTTTAAATATTAGACTTAATTAGAGTTTATCACTTCAGAGAAGTATGCGGACCGAAGATGTTTTTAAAAAAATCCTCATAAAGTGTTTATTAAGCGCTGGTAAAGCTGGGATAATGATGTGTTTGGAAATTAAGGCAATCAAACACTTACCGCCGCTCCTGGAGGCCGGGCATGGAAATGAGGCCATTACACGCCCATTACCCGCCAGCTCACAGCCACTTGGGGGGCGGGGGGGAGGATGCGCCTGGCCGAGAGGGCATGGTGCCCGGAAACGCTAGTGCCAACGTCCCAGAACTGCCTGACCAGTAAGCACAGCATCAAATCCCTTATGTGACAGCACATTTGGGCACCAGGAGCCCAACTCAGACTTGGCCAGGCAAATGACTGGTTTGTTCCCAAATGCCAAAGAAGACACCCAAGACCAACCCTGATCCAGACTCCAGGTCTGGCAGGACGTGTCAACTCCATTCAAATCCCATCACAAAATGAGGACAGAAGCCAGGTCGGCAGCCAGGGAGGCCAGTAAGAGGGGGTGGAGGCTAAATCCCACCTGCTGGCTTGGGTCACTGTGGAGAAAGCTACAGGCCCAGACCAGGTGGCCACCCCCAAGCCTGGACCACACAGGAGCGGGTAGCTACAGTGGTTGGAAGAAGTTGGGAGGAAGAAGAGTTGAGCTGGGAGCCAAGCAGGCAATAGAACCAGAGGCCAGGCTAAGGAACAGACCCGGGGACAAAACCTGGACCAGGGAAAGCCGGCAAGGAGGGTGGCAGGAAGAGGGGCTGGTGGCTCCAGGCCCCATTTATCCCGGTGAATAACTAATTCCAGAATTTATAGTGCTGGGTTTTTGTTCTGTGGCCATTTATATCTGCAAGGGAAGGAAATGAAGAGGCAGCGCGGACGCCACATCTTTCTGTGTTATTGCTTGTCTGCCATTTGCAAATCATTATTAATTGTGGGCCCTGGTGGCAGGCCGGGTGGGGGCCGGGCTGGGTACATCCACATAGCTCTTCATCAAGGACCCCAGCCGCTGCCCCAGAGAGCCAATTACCCCGCCCTGATTGGGATCAGATAAAGAGGGAATTTTTACAAATTAGGGAATAAATAGAATTTCCACACAGGGCGCGGGCAGGACCTGAGAGGCTATAATGAAAAACCATCCGTCACCATCAGTGCGGTCTGGGCACGCAGCCCCGGCACTCCCTCCCTTGTGGGCCCGCCCTAATGCTCAGGGGCCTAGGCGTACGGGTCTAAGGATACCCCAGCCCTTCCAAGGCTTGGAAGCAGGAGAGGAGTTCCCAGGGGGTGCATGCATCCCTTGGGCTGGAGGTGCTTGGGCCCCAGCTCTGGCCTGGCCGTAGTGCTGCCTCTCCTTTCCCTAGCCTGTCCCTCCCTTGAGGTCTTGGGAAGGAGGAGACTGAGGCAGTCCTGAGAAAGACAGTTGGGGACCACAGGGCAGAGAGACCACATTCGTGTCCCTACAACCATGGCAGCCTAGGGCAGAACCCCAGCACCGCGGACCACTCACTCGGCTCCTATTAGCGCTCCTCCCCTTGGATCATTAAATATGTATATCTTATTACACGCCTTGTTAGAGTATCGAGCTCTATTGACTGATGATAAATCCTGAGCCTCGTCCTGGCCATAAATTTATCTGGAGATGATGAAGACTCAATAATCTAGTCAGGCAGATAATATCATCGGGCCTTAAAAAAGATCATTACATTATATGTCAGAATTAAAAGTGAAATACGCTGTAGTAACAGGGCGGCTGCTCTGGCCATTACAACGGATGCCTGCCTCCCTCAACTCCACCCCAGACAAGGCCCACCCAGGTAGAAGGGTCAGGAAGCTCACCTTCCTCCTGGGTCTGGGATGCCACAGCTGGAAGTGCCGGCTATGGCCAGGTCACCTATGGCCAAACGAAGGGGACCTGGCTGAGGAGGGGTGAGGGAAGAGGTGGCTGCTGAGAACAACTGAGTAGATCTGCTGTACCTGGCAGCTGCATCTGCCCAACCAAGCTTCCACCTTATCCTGTCCCTAGGAGCCTCCATGGGACAGTCTTCTGGGCCCTTCAGTGATTCCAGCAGGAAGGTGTCAGGGCCTCACCTTGTTCCAGGATGGCCTGAACAACCAGGACAGATTCTTTAGGTAATCAGAGTTAGGGTTAGGGTTAGGCTACTTGCCTGTGCTGCCCAAGCACCTGGAGAGTACTAGGGCCTGTGGCCTGACCCCAGACCCATATGCCAGTAGCCTATCTAAAGCTCTTCTTGTGAGAATGTGCTGTAAGTCCAGACCATGGCTGCCGCCTCAAAAGATCTGCCTGTCACAGCCTCTACAGTCTGACCTTTGAGAAATCTTGTTGCCAGATGCTTCCATCTTTGACCTCAGCACTAATGACCTCTCTCGAATCTTACTTCTATTCATTTTCACAGCTAACATCCTCAACCTTCTAAACATCCTTCCTTTAAAATATTAAATTCAAATATCCCTAGTCTCTGACAACAATACAGGTTGTATATCCAAAAGGCTTGGGATCAAGTGTTTTGGATTTCATTCAGATTGTGAAATATTCGCATATGCGTAATGTGAAATCTTGGGAAGGACACCCAAGTTTAAATATAAAATTCACTTATGTTTCCTTTATTTTTATTTATTGGGGGGGTGGAAGTCTCATTCTGTAGCCCAGGCTGGAGTGCAGTGGCACGATCATGGCTACTGCAGCCTCGACCTGCTGGGTTCAGCTGATCCTTTCGCCTCAGCCTTCCAAGTAGCTGGGACTACTACGACTACAGGCACATACCACTACAACTGGCTAATTTTTTTTCCACAGTGCAGCTGTTTATTGAACACATTATAAAAGGTTTAGTCAAACAGACCAAAACCCATGTCATCATCAGGCTCCTCAGATTCTTCCTTCTTTGCTTCCACTTTCTTTTCCTCGGCTGGGGCAGCAGTGGCAATTAAAAAAAAAAATTTATTGTATAGACAAGGTCTAGCCATGTTGCACAGGTTGGTTTTGAACTCCTGGGCTCAGGCAATCCTCTCACTTCAGCCTCCCAAAATGCTATGGCACCCACCCGGCTCTTTTCTTTATTTTTTAGAGACAAGGTTTTGCTCTATTGCTCAGGCTGGAGTACAGTAGCAGGACCATAAATCACTGTAGCCTCGAACTCCTAGGCTCAAGTGACCCTTCCACCTTAGCCTCCCAAGTAGCTAGAACTACGGTTGTGCACTAAAATGCCCAGTTAATTTTTTGTTTTTAATTTTTTTATTAATGAGGTCTCACTATGTTGCCCAGACTGGGATTGAAATCTTAGCCTCAAGCAATCCTCCTGTCTTGTCCTCCCAAAGCACTGGGATTACAGACATGAGCCACCGTGCATGGCCTTCATTTATGTTTCTGATATACGTTACACCATAGCCTGAGGTAATTTTATACAATATTTTAAATAATTTTGTGTGTGAAACAAAGTTTTGGACTATGTTTTGATTGTGATCTGTTACATAAGGACAGGTGTAGAATTTTTCACTTGTTGTGTCATGTTGGTAGTCAAAAAGTTTTAGATTTTTGGATTAGGGATACCTAACCTGCATACTTCCCCCCCCCACTCACTAGCCCCTGAAGCCATTTATACCCATACTCTCTCTGTACACATCATCTCTTCTGACTTCACTTTTTTCCTTGCTCAACTTTCATTGTGTAGCCATCAGTCCTTGTGGCAGAACCCACTACTCCCTCAAGTGACCAGGGGTGATGCTCTGTGGTCTAAGCCATTTTTGGTGATCCTGTTCCCTTTGCCAGTCATTGGTTTAGGGGTGAGCACGTGTTCTGACTACTGAGACATGAGGGCAAGCTTGCTGGAAGGCCTTCAAAGCAAAATTCTTCACTCTCAGGAAAAGAAGCATGAGGGGAAGATACTCCTTTATATTCTGCTGATGTTTTCACATCTACACACACTGTCTGGGACTTACAAAAGCCATCTTCCAACCCTGAAGGGAGTTTGCCTGAGAAGACCATGCTGAAGACAAAAAAGCAGAAAGACAGAAAGAATCTGGGTCCTTGATGACACTGCTGAGACGCTGAACCAGTCAACCCTGGGATCACCTCATCTCCAAATTTCTTTTGTGAGATAATAAATCCCCTAATTACTTAAGATACTTTATTTATTATTATTGCTTTATTTTACTTTTTTATTTTTTGAGTTGGAGTCTCAACTCTGTCACCCGGGCTGGAGTGCAGTGTGGCATGCTCACGGCCACTAGAGCCTCAACCTGCTGGGCTCAGGTGATCCTTCTGCCTCAGCCTTCCAAGTAGCTGGAACTACAGGCACGTGCCACCACACCAGGCTAATTTTTTAAAAATTTTATTTTATTGTAGAGATGAGGTCTCACCAAGTTGCCCAGGATGGTCCTGAAGCCCCGGGCTCAGGCAATCCTTTCATCTCGGCCTCCCAGAAGTGCTGGGATTACAGGCTGAGCCACTGAGCCCGGCCACTTAAGATACTTTAAATTGGAGTTTCTTTTTCCTGCAGCTTAAAGTATACTAACTGACATAGAATGTGAAGGCAGGAAAGAGAGGAATGGAAGGGAATGGGCCTTACAATGTAGAAGGGACTGGATGGACAAGGCAGGACAAAGGGCAACAAGGAGCTGCTGCTTCAGACTGGGAAGTCAGTGACCCTTTTTATGCTCTCTTGAAACATTTGATCAACTTGCTTCTTGCTGTTTCTTAGGAGGCCATGTTACTAAAAAGGCTAAAAGAGCCAAGTTAGACTGAAACTCTTGGAAAACAGAGGGAAGAAAACACAACTTTACTAAGAAAGGTGTTTTATGCCTGTGACTTGCAATGTAAGTTGACTAAAAGCCCACAACTCCACAGTCATCAGACTTTTCAGATTTCTTTCTTCTTTCTGCCCTGCCATTCTCAACATGTGGTTTTTTAATCTCCAGACTATTTCATCATCCAAAATAGCTGCTGCAGCTTCAACCATCACATCCATATTCCAGAAAAAAGGAAGGAGGAAGACGCAAAAGGCAAGAACACCTCCCAGCTGAGTTATTTTCCTTTAAGTATCATTCCTGGAGGTACCAAACAACATACTTCCTTTTATCTACTGGCCAGGACCAATATATGGCTGCCACTAGCTGTATGGGAAACTAAAAAAATAGTTTTTTAACTGGGTATACACGGATGCCCCTAATTATACCTCATTATATTATTACTGAATTATATCTCAATTCAGTGAGAAAGAAGGGACGATGCACAGTGGTTTCTATCCTAGCAACATCACGGACAAACCTGCCTTTGAAGCTTGGCTTCCATGACCCATCATTCAATCTTTTTCTTGCCCATATCCTCAACTCTCTTCTTCCTTTTCCTTCTGTCACCCTTGCCTGGAAAAACTCAAACTCTGCGCCTGGGCTGAGGGTGACTAGAGAAAACTGCAACCATATAGACTAGTGCCACTTACAAAATCAGAGTCATCAGCCTCAGCTGGGTATATTAAACTGCTCAATCTTCAGTGTTCAGTGTGCACTTTCTCTCCCTTTGTCCCTAGTGACAATTCCAAGTTTCTCCACTTGTCACCAATCTCAAATCTTCTGCCCCAACATCACCCCAACCCCTTGCCCACACAGACACCCCTTTCTCCTACTTCACAGGAGCCACACAGAAGCCACTCTCCTGGGTCTGCATCCTCCTCTCCTTTTGTCCCGTCGTTGGAAGAGGGGACCAGTCTTAATGTCACTTCCTAAGCCCCTCCCTCCACTCCACCTGGGTGGAGTCCAACCCAGAGTGCAGATCTTTTCAGGGCCCTTACCATTACTGAGTACCCCTCTTTCTTCTGATACAGCTTCCATTTTGACCTTTGCACTGGTTCCTTTACATAAGCAAGTAAATATATTAAATATCTCCCCTCTTTGGAGAAAAATGTCTCCCTTTAACTCCCTTTTCCATTTGGCTAGTATCCAATCTCTCCCTTTTAGAGGCAAACGTCAGAGCTGTTTATACTCAAGGCCTCTCACTTCCTTCTCGCCCACCTTGCAGTATGATCACCACGTTACCAAAACTGCTTTCTCTAACTATCCCTACGATTTGTAGGGGTGCAGCATCTCAGGTTTTTTTGACTGACACAGGGGACAACTCACTCCTTGAGGCTCTTCCCTGGGCTTCAGTGACCCACCCTCTCTTTCCATACAATCCTCCTCGGTTCCTTGGAACGCTCCCTTTCTCCTGACCACATCTCAGATGTGGGTGTTGCTCACAGCTGTCACTGGCCCTCTTCCTTTTCACTCTCCACTCTCTCACTGGGCAACCTTGTCCACCCCAGAGCTTTAATGATAATATGTTTTCCAGTTTATTTATTTCCTCCCCCCCACCTTTTTCTATTTTTTTGAGGCAGGGTCTTACTCTCTTGCCCAGGTTGAAGTGCACTGGCACAATCACAGCTCACCACAGCCTCAACTTCCTGGGCTCAGGCAATTTTCCTGCCTCAGTCTCCCGAGTAGCTGGGACTACAGGTGCATACCACTACACCCAGATAATCTTCTTATTTTTTTGTAGAGACGAGGTCTATGTTGCCTAGGCTGGTCTCAAACTCCTGGGCTCAAGTGATCCTCCCACCTCAACCTCCCAAAGTGCTGAGATTACAGACATGAACCATCACACCCAGTCTATTTTCCAGTAATTTCTAAACTTATATTCCCACTACCACCATCCTGGCCCAGGTCACCACCATCTCTCATCTAGGTGACAGCAGTGCCCCTGTCAATCTCTCGCTCATGATGTCCTTTTAAATCCCACAAATCTAGTCATCTCACTCTCTGCCTGAAAATCCTTCAATGATCCTGGAACAGAAAGAATACATTAATGGAATCAATGGTGAAATTAAAGCAGGGCCTTTAGTTTAGCATAGGACCATAGCACAGTACCACTGTTAATCTTCTGGTGCTGATAGCTGTACTGTGATTATGTAAGACATTAACATTAGGGAAAGTTGGGTATGGGGAGATATAAAAACTTTTCTACAAATGTAAAATTAATTCAAAGTAAAAAATAAGAGTCAAAAATTAAAGCCACAACCACCACCACCTCCAAGGGCTCCTCACTGCTCTCAAGTCAGCATCCAAGCCCTTTATAGAATTCTGGAGATCTGGCCCTGTTGACATCTCTGGCCTCATCAATCCCACTCTCCTGTCATACAGCCATTCTGGCTCTGTTACCCTTGACTTTTTCACATGCGCTGCCTTTTTCCTGGAAAGCTCTTCCCCAGTTCTCACCTGGCCCAGTCCCCTTGGCCCTCAGGCCCAGGCTTGCTAGTGCTCTGTCTGAGCTGCCTTCCCTTGGCCCTGCCTTTGTGTCAGGAACCTCTTCTGTGTGTTCCCACAGCACCTAATTCCCCCTATCACGACTGCCTCTCTGCCACTTCCTGCTAGGCCACAGACCCTTGGAGGGCATGGCTGTTATCTACACAGGGGCCCTGAGGAAATACACAGAGTGGCAGAAAAGAACTGGGGATGAACCTGCTCCAGCCCTGACATTTGTCACCCAAAGCCTCAACATGTCCAGGACTTGAAAACCCATCACAGTCCTTGCCTCCAGCTTCCAGAGTACCAAAGCTTCAGCCCCTTTCCAGCTCCATTCCTTCCTAGCATCTTGGTTTTCCCCAGGGCTTGCTGTGCTGGGAGACTGGCTGGGACCTGAGCGCTCATCTGTCTGGCCAGTCTGTCCTGCAAACCCAGGCATTCAGGGGTGGAGCTCTCCAGTCCTATCCAAGGATGCCCCGGAGAAGGACCTCGCCATGCCCAGGGACATTGGGGAAGGGGGGCTGCCCTCCCTAAGCCCAGTCCCACCTGGTAAATATTTCATCCTCAAGCTGCTCAGCTAATCCCTATTAATTTCAATACTGCCGCCTTGCCTGGCTCAGCTCCCAATGCATTATTTATCCCCTTTGTTTGTTTGTCGCTAACAGGTGGGCCCCAGTGGAGGCGCTGACTGGGGACAAGCCCACTCCATCACAGTGTGGCTGTGAATTAATCATGAGGACTAATGGGAACCACCTCAGCTCCAGGCACTTCCCTCACTGCCTCCCCCTGCCCTGGCACCCAGGGGTGGGCCAGGGCCATTGCAACTCAATTTAACTCAATTCAAAACACCACATTTTATTTACAACCTGCCTACTAGTGTCAGACACTGCTATGCTTTGGGGATACAAGCTGAACAAAACAGACATAAGTTCTTGCCCTCAGGGAACTTACAGTCTAGTGGGGGAGAGAAGCACTGAGCAGCTTTCAAGCGAGTAATATTTTGATTACAACTGTGATTAAATGCTGCAAAGGAGTGCAGGGTGCTGTGAGAAAGCACGTGAGGAGAGGGGTCTTGGCCAAGTGCAGGAGTCGGGGAAGGCTTCCCTGAGGAAGCAAACTTGGAGCTCTGAAGGATGAACAGGAGTTAATTAGGCTACAAGGTGGGGATACAGGACTCTGGGGGGAAGGCTGAGGTGAGAGAGGGCATGGCAGGTTCCAGGAGGCAAGGTAAGGACCTAGGGAGCAGCAGGAGAGTGGCTCGAGAGAGGACAGGAGAGGTCAGCAGAGAACAGAGGCTTGAGTAGACAGAGAATGCCTCTAAGCCAACCAGGCTCAGACTGGGGACTCTCTTTTGCCTAAATGACCAGCCTCTGTCCTGATGGATTACCATGGAGTCATCCTGAACACAGGGTTTTCACTCACAACACCTGACATGAACACACACACACACCACCTTACAGACTTAAGCAACTTCTGATTTCTTGACCTTGTGCTTGTGGCCTGCTGAGGCTGTCCCAGGTGCTAGGCCCACCTACTCCAAGGAATCCTCGATTCCTACTTGCTCCTTCTGGCCCATCCCTGAGGTGGTCAAGATCATCAACCCTCAACTGCATAGCTCGAGGGAACTCAGGTGAGCATTTGGCCTAGTAGCCTGTGAGGCAGCCTGAGTGGACCTCTCAGTGTCCTGAAGGCTTAGGTGTTCCCACAGAAGGACAGCACTGGATCTGGCTCCTCAACCCTGTGGTAGAACCAGGCCCAAGGCTGACCAGCCTCAGTCAAAAGTGTTCACTTCACCTCCCAGGAAGGAAGTTTCCACATCTCTGAAGCCACAGCACTGGGCTGGGTACCCAAAAGACCTCAGCAAGCATTTTTTGAATGAATGACTGAACAAAGTGAACACCCATCAATTCTCACAAAGATCCTCTTCCAGACACTTCCCTCAGAAACTTTTCTAGAGATTTATTTGGAAGGAAGGGGCTAATATGGACTCAGGATTTTATAGTACTTACTTCCTATGAACCCGAGAGTTATGTGCCATCATCAACCTCATTTTAAAGGGGAAGAAACAGTGACCCAGGACAGTAAATGACTTACCCAGGACCACTCAATCTAGAGAAGAGAAGCCTTGACTGGAATGAGGCCAGCCTGGCTTCAGCACACCCAGAGATATGCTCCCTCTGTGGGCATTTCCCCAGGGTGATCCTAAAAGGCACCTGTTTTATGAACTAAGTATCACTCTGCCAGGGCAGAGGCCTCACTGTGTGTGCACATGCTCAGGGTTTGTAACTCCTATTCAAAGTGGCCACTTTGAGACTCCATGCCTCCAGGCTTCCTGTACATCATCGTGTCAAGTCCCGAAGCAGAGGCATCCATGACGTCTCCGTGCTCTCGGTTTGTGTGCCCACGTGCCTGATCCACCCCGTGCCTGTCCTGGGATCCCCGCTGCTGTGGCAGCACTACCTTAGCCTGCGCACAGACTCGCTCTAGGCCTATCCCGCCCACTTGGCCCAGCCTTGCCCTTGCCTTAACACTCTGACGGCTCTGCCCCACCCCTGCCCAAACACCTCCTTGGCCCTACCCGGTCTCTGCCCTTCTCTCTCGAAGCTAGGCAGCCGGCACGGAGGCAGCCTCGATAACTCGCTAACGTGCTGCCCATGCTGTTCTTAAAAATTTATGACTGTGCAACATGAAAAATCCGGCTGAGGAGCCATCATTAGCGGTACTGCCTCCCTCCCCCACCAGAGCCGCCCTCGTAAATTGAGATTTATGGCTGCGGCAGGCGGGGCGGGGGCGTGTGCAGGCGGTGAGGATGTTGTGGGGGACACAGGGAGAGACCAATGAGGCAGCGGCGGGGCCAAGCGCTCCCCCCTGCGGCAGCTCCGGTTTATCACAGGCTGCAGTGATAATACTTGCGGAGAGTGAAGGCTGGCGGGTGTCAGCAGAGGGCAGACGCTGGACCCGCTCAGCGGTGTAGGAACTAGGCCAGGAGGGGCCCAAGCCAACCACTGGCCCCTTTGGGTGTCTAGGACCAGCTTCTGAGGTGCCAGGTGCCAAGCAAAGGCTTCTAGGAAGGAGGCATCATCCTTGCTGGGGCCACGAGGCTGGGACACCCGGCCAGCTTCTCCAACCAGAAGCATCTAGGTTGGGGTGTGGCTGTGGTATCCCAACCAGAGGACTGAGGGGGTGAGGGGGGAGGGAGGGAGGATGCCTGGGAGCCTCCCCTCCCCTTTCTCTAGTAAGAAGGGTCAGTGGAAGGGATATTAATGGTCAGTGTCCAGGACAGAACCCTGTCCCCCCTCAGAGGCCAGACTGGGGCTGAAAAGGAGGTGATTCCACAGCCTGCCCCCCCATAGGCCCTCCCTATCACCTCTCCTCTGCCTCCTCCCCTGCTCACTTAGCCCTGTCAGCCAGGCCATTATGAAATTGGGGTTTCATTTACAGACTAATTAAACATTACAGCTTGTTCACAATTACAACGCGGGGATGAGGGAGTAACTAATTACGGAAGAAATGAGCTAACATTTATCTCTGCTCCCACCCTCCCTTTCCCCGCTGCCCCCCCCAGTCTGGCTTCCTTCCACTTTCTGGTCAGTACCAGCTCTCTAAGCTTATTAGGGGGCGGGGACTAAGAGGGATCTGATACCCCCCAGCCTAGACACAAGATCTGACTAGGGTTCCCAGCTAGCCTAAGGGAGGGGCTTAGTTCCCAGGGTCCTGTGGCAGGGGTCGGTCAGGGCTTTTGTGCAAGACCCTGTGGGTATGACCAAAAGTACGGGACCCTGTGATGGTATGTGTGGCTATGACAAGTGGGGAGGGCTCTGCTTTGGGGTGTGTGACAGTGCTGTGAGGCCATGTGGCTCTAGCATCTTCATCTTGTGGGGCAAGGTTTTGATGTGACTGCTGCAGATGACTGTGACGAGATACGAGCGTGAATGAACCACGCCCTCAACCCCCACCCCCAGACAGGATAGAGAAGAGCTCAGCAGCTGCAGGAGGTGATGGTCAATGCAGGCCTGGGATGTGGCCCTGACAGCCCAGGGCCCAAATCCCACTGGGCAGCCCCATTCACTCTCCTGCCTCAGAAGCAAGAAAGCAGGGTCACCCTGCCCTGGGGCTCAGCTGGTCTGGCTTGGCCTCTGGCCAGATGCCCTCTCTGGAGCCCAAGGAACCTCCCAGGGGCCTGGGGTGCCCCCTGTGGGCAGGAGTCCTGGGGTCTGGATGGCCTGCCGCAGGGTTTAATAATAGTAACAGTGAGTGTAAGCGTTTCCATCCTTCCTGCCTTTGGGCAGAAGAAGAAAGAAAAGAGGAGGGAGAGGAGGGAGTGGAGGGAGCCGGCTGAAGGGAGGCTTTGAGGCCTCAGAACTCACATCAAACGGCAGGATCTGGGCCTAATTGTCTGACCCCTGCCCCTGCCTTCAATCAGTTCTGCGGCTCCCCGCCCGCCCCTTGCCTAACTAGCAGCCATGTTCTCCTCATTAGGACACGCTCCCCTTGCACACGTGTTCCCGGACATGTACCCAGCACTCCCAGCTCCCAACCCAGCCTGGTGGGAGGGTACAGCAGGGACCCAATTTTGGAGGGGCCCGTGGGACCGCTATACCCTCAGCCTCCACAGCTGGCTGGCCTAAGCTATACCAGCCCCTCTCCTTCAGCTACAAGGGCCTGGATGCTGCGTGCTGGGACACACTCCTGGGCGGGCTCAGCTGCTGGGTGCATTCTGTCCTCTGCGTGTCCTTCTTGCTGCAGCCCAACTGTCTCAGACTCACAGCTCCTGAGGGCAAGGCCTGTTGGTCTCCTGCCCATTTTGGCGTGGTTCAGCCTGGCCTGGGCTGGTTTAGCCTGGCAGAAGGTCTGGGTCAGGGTCTGTGTTCACAGGCTGGGAACTGAAAGAACCTGTCTGCCTACTGTACAAGAATGGCTCACTTAAATGGATCCAGGCATGGTGATTTGTCAAGTGTCAGCAGCTGATGGAAAGGCAGTGGTGGTTAAGAGCTCAAACCCTAGACTAGGAGAGATCTGTGTTCAAATTCCAGCTCTCTCACTGAGTAGCTCTGGGCAAATGACAACCTTCTTGAGTCTCAGTCTCCTCACATACAGTAGAGATGACAGCCCCATCACAAGCTTTGAGAATTGATAACAGACATAAAGCCCTCTGTGCTAAACACAGCACTTAGCAAATGCTGTAGCATGATATAGGCGTGACTCAGACCAGACCAAATTCCCTCTCCATAGGCCACAGGCCCCACTTTGCCCACTGGTCCCTGGTCAGCAGTGTCCAGGTAGGGAGGAGCTGTGAGGAAGGGTCCAGGACCCTGTAGAAGAGTAGGAGCAGTCCCAGGGGCACAGCTTATACCAAGGGCAGAAGCTTCTATGCTGAAGCCCAAACATGGGGTCAGAGATATCCCATGGTGGCTTTAGGTGGCAGGGCCCAGCTTACAGAATGTCAGATGTTAGGTCACATGAGGTAGGACAGTAGGGCTGACCCATAAGGTGTGGACTGTCCCATGAATACTGTGGGTCTGGGAGAACAGGCTGCTGTGAATACCACCGAAGGGAAGGCTGTCTGGGTTGCTCTAGGGATTGATTCTCAAGGTACCAGGCTTGTACGGGACTGGGGGAGGGGTTGGCCTGGTCTGGGCCCTGACATTGTCTCTCACCTTAAACCAGTGGTAATGACTTGCAAATATTGATGAAAACGCAAACTACAGAGATTGTGTTTTTCGGGAAGTGAAGGTGGGGAGAGGGGATAAGGAGGAAAATAAACTGAAATGAAGTCCGGTTATCTCCCATCTGTGGCTGCTCCTAATCCCCCAGCCCAAAGGAATCCAATGCAGTCCCTTATCTGTCCTGTCAATCACTCAATCACCACCCAGTGCTTTGATGGGCACTGCACGCCCTCACACACACTCAAACACATGCTCACACATGCACACACACGCACACACTCACTCCACTGACTCTTGCTCCAACACTCCCGCCCACCCCCCAGCCCATTACTCCTCTGAGTAGGAGCAGCCAGCACGCAGGTCCTGCCAGATGGATGCAATTTGCATAATATCAGCAGCGGAGGCTGCAAGATCACCAGGGGTCAGGGCGCTGACATCCCCGCACAGTCTATCTGCAAGTGCTAATTTGGCCGGCATTGATCTGTCTTTCTGATTTCTTTGTCATTTACGTCTGCGATGGTTTGACAGGAGATACAGAGAGAAACAAGAGGAGGCCAGGCCAGGGCCTGGGGCTAGGAAGGTAGGGAAACAAAGATTGTACTTTCTGATCATCACACACATAGGACACACACACACACACACACACACACACACACACACACACACACGCCAGAACCTTCCTCCATCCATCTATCCATCTTTCCATCTGTGACTGCTACTGAAGACTTGAGCCTGGTGTCTGGCAAGAATCAATTCCTCAGATGTTCCTGGGAATCAAAGGCGGGTTAGTTCAGGGATGAAGGAGCCAGCACCCCTCTCTCCAAGCACTATCCAGGCAGACCAATGGAGACCCTGTCAATTCCTAGAGAGTTATCCCTTCTCATGGCCAAATCATCCCACTCGCTTCTCACTTTCTCAGAGCCACAACAGAAAGAACTAGATGGGGCCATAGTGTTGGGGAAGCAAACACCCTAGCTGTGTTCTCTGCCCTTCCCCATAAAACAGGTGAGCTGGCTCCTCCAGTTCCAGCCTTGAAGATGGCCAAAGATGGTAGGGAGGGGGCAAGACACCTCTCTGGACAGATGGGTAGAGGGGTATCAAGGTCTACAGGAGCTTTAAATCAGTGTTGCACCACTCTCAGGTCACCCGAAGTTCATACACTGGGAATCTTGCTGATTTTGAAGGTCTCCAGCTGAGCTAGAAAGTCCCACATCCCATCAGAACTAAACACTACCTGCTAAACCCTCAGCCAGAGTCCCTACATTCTTCCCCACTATGAGAGGGGGCTCCCATAGGGATAGGAATATTGCCGAGCTAGGATACGTCATGGGGAAAGGGGAGGAGAAGAGAAGACTGCAACTCTGGGAAGCAAGAGCCCTCTGCAGAGAAATGGACGTGGTCACTGCCAAGGGAAGTAGAGGGCCTTGAGGCTTCCCAGGGGTGCAGGCCCCCCTCCCCCCAGGCCACAGAAGCTGTCTTGACACCACCCCCTTTTCCTCGCCTATGGTAGCAGAAGCAGGGTGATCAGAAGGAACTCCCTGCTGGGCAAGAGGGAGGCTGGTGTTTGGTGTGTGATAATCCCAGGTCCGAGGTCTTCAGAGGGACCTGGGAAACTTCAAGGAGGGGAAGGCAAAGCTGTACTGTAGACGAGCTCATTAGCCAGCACCCCCACCCCCCCACGAGGAGGAGGGCGGGCGGCCCAGTGAGCGTGGCGGCAGAGAAAAGGCTGTCACTGTCCTTTCTTCCTTTTGGTACAAGCGTCTCCCTGAGCCGACGATTCTCCCGCAGTGACACCTCTCACGGGCACTAATGAGATCCATGTCACAGAGCTAATGCGTTCTGACTGGACTCTTGATAGACACCCCACTCCTTCAGGGGAGACCACAGGCCAGCACTGTCCCCCTGGGGGCCAGGCCCGCACTCTGCCACCTGCCAGTCCAGCCCTCTCGCCAAACTGTGTGGGTCAGCAAGCTCCTGAGAGAATCCACTTGGTCTCTGGCCATGCTACCTATACCACAGCCCTGAAGGATCCTCCTGAGTCCCAGAGCAGAGGGCTAAGCTCCTGGGACAGGACCACCCATCAGGGAAGGTTCCAGTGAGTCTGGAACATCAGGGAAGGTTCTAGTGAGTCTCCCAGCCAGCTGGAACCAGCAGTCTGTGGGTGAGATTTTACTGACATTTCTCCAGATTTCCACAAAGAAAGGGAAGGAGACCAGGCCGTGCCCTTAGAGAACCCACGTATGGAGGGCCAGACCATTACCTTGACCCAGTATAATCAGGTCCAAGTGTGTATTCTGTCCACTCATGCTGGGCCAGGCAAGACTCCCTGAGGGGGTAGATGGGCAGAATCTTTCTGGGTCAAGAGGTAGAGAGCAAATGGAAACCACACAGAACATCAAGGCCAGAAGGAGGTGAGATGTCAGCAGTCACAGGGCTGAAGGAGTGGCAATAGCTCCTTTCCTTTCTTCCTCAGCTGCTGCTACTTAGGCTCTGTCAAGGCCTGCATGTTTCACATGTTGCTGAGGGAAAAGAGGGGAGCAGCTTGGTTCCTTCCACAACAACTCCGTTGGTAGCACAAAGTTTGATACTAAAAGTCTGCTTTGTAGTTTAGCACAGCAATAACATAGGCTCTGTACTCAATGGACTTGGGTTTGCATCCTGGCACCCTAACTGCCTGGGTGACTTCAGGCAAATCACTTCTGAGCCTCAGTTTCCTCATCTATAAAATGGAAATACAATGTGTCTCTTCAAAAGATTGTGAAAATTAAATTAGTTAATATAAAGTGTCCCCAAATAATGTCAGTGCCTTGCTGGCCTTTGCATTCTGATTGGAATGCAAAAAAGGACCACTCAACAGTTCCCTTGTGAAGCTTGCTCTGCCTTAGAGTGTTTGGTCCAAACCAAGGATGTTGACGGAGCCCACTAACAGTCTTGGAGCCAGCAGTTCCAAGCACACACAGGCCCTCTTCACCCACACCCCCCTCAGGCACCACCCTGTTCACCAGGTTCCCAAGGTCAAATCCACTACCCCAGGAGGAAGAGCCCTGCCTTGACTAAGATGTCACGATGACAAGCCTTTCTGTCCAGCGTTCCACTGCCTCTAGGCCCTCCTTGGCCATCCCTGAATCTGTCCTCTCCTTCAGTCCCCAGGTCAAGCCCACAACTCCACTTGTGAGCTCTGTGGGGGCAGAGAACTGTGTCTGTCATTGTTACCAATGCACTTCTAGCACTGACCACAGTTCCTGACAAACGGTAGGTGCAAGGTAATGTGTACTGAATGAATGAAAGTTAGTCTCACCAGGCCCTGCCTCCATTTCCATGGCCAATGCCCTCTTGCTTACCTCATGGTAACCCCCACTTTGGCCTCCCTGTCTGCAGTCTCTCCTCACTAGTTCTTCCTGTACAAACCATGAGACTACTCAGACTGAAGCCGAACCCTGACCAAGTCACGCCTCTGTCCCAAACACTCCCATGGCTCTGCCACACACAACCATCCCAGCTGGCCCCTTCCCCTTCCAGAGCTTGAGGCCCTGCCCCGCACCTGTCACCTCAACCCTCCAGCAAGCCTGCCTCTATGTTCTCTCAGCACCTCTCCACCACCCATGCCACACCCTATGGCATTGCAGGAGGACCAAGCTGACTCTGGAGACAGCTAAGCTGTGGGATCTGCAGGACCTGTGCCCAGCATCACCCATTGCTGCCTCACCCCCCACCAACATACATACCACTCCCACTCCAGGCTGGCAGCTCCTCACACAGTTAATTAGCACCATGTCACTGAGGACCAGCCTGAGTGGCCAGTGACAGGAGCTGACCCCTGACCTCAGGGCTGAGAAACAGTCCACATCAAACTCTTACAGCGCGACCCTTTTAGCACGCACAGTAACTCGGGGCACCGCCAGCTGAAGCTCATTAAAGCTGTCTCTTTGGTGCGAGGGCCATTAACCTCACTGCTCAAAACCCACGCCTCCCCTCCCCGCCTCTCCCAGCCCAATTAATGCCCTGCATCCTTCCTCCATTCCAACCACCCTCACCCACACCTCGAAGCCAGCCCAGAGCTGGCAGGGCAGCCCTCTTCATTCAAAGACTACAAAGACCAAGTGCCAAGAACGCTAGTGCCCTGGGGGAGGCCCTGGTGCAGGCAGGGCAACAGAGGAGGGAGCTCCTTGACCCCATGGTGTTGCCTGGCACTGTCTGAGCACTTTATGCAGGGGACTCACAGAACCTTCCTGAGAGCCCTGAGAGGCAGGTAGCATTGTCCTTCATGCAAGGTCACAGGCCCTGGGTGGTAGAGCCCAGAACTTCCTCTGGCTCCAGAGCCCCTACTCCACTGTCGCTTAGAGCCTTGGGCTGACCCATGGGCCCACCCAGAGGCAGAAACTTCTGCTCTGAAGGAAGGGATTCCTTAAGGGTCCTAACCCACGGTCAACAGGGTGAACAGACAAGAGGGGCATCACTGACTTTGAAGAGGCACACAGAGTGGGAACAGGGAACCCCTTCTCCTCACAAACACAGCCTGGGACAGAAACACAGAAGCAGGGCACACAGATTAAGGTTGTGCGGGGGGCATTAGCCAAGACCCTCTGGTCTCTCCCACCAGCCAGTCTTAATGACTGGCAGTTCCTCTTCCCCTGGCCCAATGTAAGTCTCCTTGCTGGTCCTCTCTTGTCCCTTCCTCACTCAGCACTCTTTCGTTGATTAATTCACTTGCCTACTCATTCATTCATCTATCCATATGCATTTATTGAGCACCTACTTAGAACTAGTTTTGTGTAGCACAAACTGCCTCATTGACTCTGAGTTGGGGCTTTGATCATTTGCTCACTCACAAACCTGCCATGTTTGCTCAAAGCCTCAGGAAAAATCCACACCCTTTAACCGGGCATTCAAGGCCCTGCTTATGTCTCTCTTTATTTTCTAACCCAAATTTTCCACTCCAATCACAGAAAACAACTTGCAGATGTCTAAACTTGTCTTTCCAACATGCTGGGCTTTCTCCTGCCCCCTGGCCTTTGTATATAGTCCTCCTACCTATTTTTCCGCCTAGCAAACTCCTATTCATCCTTCAAAGATCCCAACTTAAATGTCTTCTTCTCTATGAAACTTCCTGCTGATCTCCCAAACATATCACCTTGCTGGGTTTGGTGTCTTCAAGATTGCATGTAAAACATCTATGGGAGGGAAAAGCAGTTACAGTGGAGTGCCCCTAGCAGTTCCTCAGACCTGCTGACCACTTCCTCTTTCCCCCTGGACTCTAGGAGAGACTTGGGATGTCCCAACAAGAATGATATGTAGTATCCCAGGAGTCAGTGAGAGGTAACTGAAGAAGCAGAAGTGACCCTGGCAACTGAGGACAGGGAAAGCCTCCCTTGGGTCAACCCAGGTGTTTCTATCATAGCCCTTAGTACACTGGGTAGCAAGCACCTATTTCAGTCTGTCTCTCCCCAGGATGTGTGCTGAGGACAGGAACTTCTACTTAGCCTGCTCAGCTCCCACAAGGCACCAGTGAATGTCTGTGGAATGGATAAAGGGGCTACTCTGTAGCCACTGTCTGAGTCCTTCCTTCCTGGTGTATCTCTCCAATGCTCCCTGCCCCACCCCTGATACCTGCCCGAAGGTACACAGGTTGTGACAATGTTATAGTACCATTCAGAAGCACCCTGGCTCCTCCCACTTGGAACAAAGTCTATGCTTGGTCAAGTAGCCCACATGAAAGCATTTGCATGCACACATGTGCATATGCAAACAAAACAAAATACACAGAAAGGAAAAGACACACTTTCTGGAAAGTACACACACAGGCTGGTGGCTGTTTCTGTATACAGATACATGCCCTCAGAAAAAAATACAGATATATTGTTATACACACACACACCCTTCAAACAGACATGTATAATCATGGACATATTATACTCTCAGACAGACACACAGAGACATACAGTCAAAGGTGTCATGCACACAGACACAAACTCACAGACAGACATATGTTCATATGGATACATCAGAAGCTAGCAGAGCCTCTACATGCCTGGAATCACAGCCATTCCAATCCCCTACCAAACAGGAATCCCCCTGAGGGTGTACCCCCACCTGGTACCCCAAGCGGCCCTTCCCAACCCAGGCACCGTTCAATGGAGGCTGCTGCTCTTGCTGGGGAGTCAATACCCTGTGGACGGAGCCATCGGTCAGAAGGACCCCGACTAATTAAAAGCTGGTGAGGTTTAAATAATTCATCTCCTTAACTCCCATTGATCGTCCAGTTTAGTGGCCACAGACTTGAAACAATATTAAACAGCCTCCTCCAGCTCCATGGGGGGTGGGGAAGCTGACATGTGCCCACCCTCCAAGGCCACTGTCCACTAGGGATGCTGCCAGTGAGGGGGAGCCCTTAGCCTGAATCCAAGGCCACCTGTGAGTCACCCAAAGCCCATACCCCAACCTCCTCCAAAATGTCCCCTTGAGAGTTGCTTTCCAGTGGGCCTGTTCAGTAATCCCCTCACTCCAACCCCTCACACCCCCCCCCCCCCAGTTATGGACAGAGCTCTGCTGGGGCACTGAATGAGCCATGGAACCTCTCTGTGCCTGGGGACTGAGGCATGCGGGCAGGGGACTGACTGAGCTGCCAGGGGGATATGCGAAGGGACTGACCAATGCCGCTGTGGGGCCGGCCTATGTGTTGCAGGCTGAGGCCCTTGTTCATGTCTAGAAGTCCATTCTTGGGCCAGCAGCCCATGGCGAAGCTGTAAGCCTGGAAGACAGGAGGCAAGAGTGATTAACAGAAGCCCTGACCCCTTAACCAACCCCACTCACCAGGTCTCCCCCTCCCACATCTTCCCACCAAGAGCTTACTCTCATAATGCTACCTTGTGACAGACCCCTCACTGGGCCTCCTTTTGACCAGGGCACCCCTAGCAGAACACCCCTCTTTCTCCAGAGTTCCCTTTCTCCTGGGCTTCTCCCCATCCGAGTCCCCAGCCCTCACTGGCTCCTCTTTAGGGAGCTCTCATCTGTTAGGATCTTCTCTCAGGCACCCTCCACTCACCTGGGCACACCCCTTCACCACGTACTCCTCCTTCAGGTCCCCCTTTCCAGAGCCCCTGGCACTTTGATGGGTTCCCTCCCCACAGTGTTACTGTTCACAAAGACTGGCCTCAGGAAGGACCCTGGAGACCAGTGACCTGCCATGGTCAAGGTGCTTTTGACCCCAAGCAGACCAGGCTGTGAGAGGCTTAACTGAGGAGGGGAGTAAGGTCACCTGGTAGACTCAAACAGCTGAGGGACGTACATGGTGTGTGTGTGTGTGTGTGTGTGTGTGTGTGTGTGTGTGTGTGTGTGTATGTGTGTGTGCGTGTGTATGTTGGGGGGGGAGCAGATGCTCTGCTGAAGGTCAAGTGCTCACTTATGCATATTCAAAGCGGCCACCCATCGATCTGTACTTAATTGTTTTCCTGGGGTTGGGGAAGGAAGTGCAGGGGGCATCGATCTGCTCAGACCCCCAGCACTCTGTTGCCCCCCTCCATCCCCTTCCCGCACCACCTGGCTGCCAGCAACTTCTACCTGGTGGGGGACACATGGCAGGATGGGGACAGTGCCTTTCCTAACAATCTCTTACAGGCATGACTGACCTATGTCACAGATGAGGAAACTGAGGCCCGGAAAGAGAGACTTAAACAGATGGTTATGAAGTAGTCAAACAAGATTTAATTCCTGCTTAGCCTGCTAACAAAGTCTAGGCTTCTATCAGTGGGACTGCTCGCTAGTTGAACTTTCAAACATTACCTATCCCCCCACTTTGTTTTTATTTATTTATTTATTTTTGAGTTGGGGTCTCACTCTGTTGTCCAGGTTAGAGTGCAGTGGCATGATTATGGCTCACTGTAACCTCAACCTCCTGGGCTTAAGCTATCCTTCCACCTCAGCCTCCCAAGTAGGTAGAAGTAAAGGCATGTACCACCACACCTAGCTAATTTTATTTTTTGTAGAGACAAGGTCTCACTATGTTGCTCAGGCTGGTCTTGATCTCCTGGGCTCAAGCAATCTTCCTTCATCAGCCTCCCAAAGAGCTGGGATTACAGGTGTGAGCCACCGTGCCTGGCTGCATCCCCTCACCTTAGAAGTCCCCAAATACCAGGCTGCCTCTCTCCCAGTGGCAGGACAGTGTGCAGAACAGTGGTCAGTGGCAATGAAGCTTGGGCAAGTTCCCAGAAGTTGGATGGTAGGGGGATGTCCAGTGATAGAACCAAGTGACTGCCAGCCATGTGCAGACGGGCACTAAGTGACCAGCCCATTATTGAGCCTGGGCAGTCCCCATCCTACTAACTCACAGAGGAGGGGGCCCAGCACAGGGTCAGAAACACAAGACAGGAGGCTGGACACAGAGTCTATGCCAGGGCTCAGGGCCAGACTCTGCGTCCAACCTTCCTTCCCAGCTGCCAGGACCAACCCTCCAGCCCCATGGGTATTAGAAAGATATGAGCCATGTACTTAAACCTCAGCACCCCTCAAAGTCTTTTTCCTTGACCACAAAGGTACCAGCCACAGTCCAACTTCCCGGCTAACCTTCCCCCTCCCTTTCCAGGCCACAGCTGAACCCACAAACCAGGGGCTAAGTATGAGTCTCAAGGACAGGGGAGAAGACACTGGCCCAGAGCCAGGGCAGGGCTGAGGACTTAAGCAGCAAGGGAAGCAGCCAGTGGGCGGTACACAGCTGGAGGAGCCACGGAGCTTGGTCAGGGCTGAGGCTGGCGCGCAGTGGGCCGGAGAGCAGCGGCGGCCGCCTTTCAAGTACTTTAAAATCACTTACAAAGGCCGGATTAAATGATCAGAAATTCCATTTAATAGGACAAATAAAGAAATAACAATCTACTCTATCAGCCTGGAGAAGGCGAGCTGGATGGGTTTTTTTCCCCTCTAAAAAGGAAAAAAGGAAGGAAGGGGGAAAAAAGAAGGATAATGTGTGTTTACTCAAGCAAAGAAAAAAATATTTAAGTGATGTCGAGGAGAAGATTGCAGTAACTAGTGAAGAATAACATCGTCTACTTTGCTGTCAAATCACACCCGAATTTCAGTAATAGATTCTCGGCTGACACTCAATTCAATTCGAAGGTGATCCTGCTTTATCCCAGCCCATCAAATATTAAACACTTGCATTAGCAGGTGCTGCCGCTTCCCGGCTTAAAGCGGCGGGCGGGCGGCAGGGCTGCTGAGGCCCCTCCACTCTGCTCTCGGCTCGGGGACAGGGCAGCTCAACGTTATCTGCACGTCATCCTGAGTCTTATCGCAGCTAAGCGGGAAGACCACTTCAGATAACATTAGATGCTTGCCCCGCCGTGTCACCATGATTAGATTATTATTGTAATTATGACTCCCCAAGATCTTCCACACACTGGGATGTGTGGAGGGGGGATGGAGGGCAGCCGAGTCCAGGAGGGCCAGGCTGAGCCAGGGCAAGCTGGAACCCCTGGCAGAAGCACAGAGGTGCCAGGCAAGGCGGCAGCCCGGTCCCGCCTGACGGATGCCTTTCAGGAAGGGCAGTCTAGCTTGTCAGAGCGAGGGCGAGATGAATTGGCGTCTCCACTGCGGCCGCGGGTGTCATACCACACAGTTTCATATTCCCAGATAAGGCATGATAACCAATTGCTGCCGTGACATGGCCTCATCCAGCACTTCCTCAGGGGGGCACAGGGCGGGGGAGGGGCAGTGCATGCACACGGGTCTGCCAAGCTCCTAATAAGAGGGATTTAATTTTTACAAATGCTGCTTCCAGCGGGGCCTTCACATCCCAGCCAAAGTCCAAAATGATATTAAAAACGGTTAATTAAAACTGCTCTCCCTCAGCCTGGGCTCTCCCTCTGTTGCCTCTGCTGAGAGCCTTGGCATGTCTCCCCCAGGTACTGACACATGCCCCTGCAGAGCATAACTTTCAGATGTGATCATCAGCCTCATGGGATCACCCTAGGTTCAGTACCAGGGCCCAGCACCTCAAGCACCCCCCAACTCCTGCCATTGTGGGTACCTCTGAGGCACATCCAGATAGCCACCCAGGAAATGCAGGAGGTCCTACAGCAACCTGTGCTCTTGCCAGTGTATGGCATGGATCCTCACACTTGCTGCCCCTCTGCACCTGTACCCACATGCCCAACACCCTGGCACTCACTTCTAAAGCCCATGCCCCTTCCCTCAGATATGCAGACCATGGAGTGGCCCAACTACATATATGCTGGCACACCACACATGCCTCAGACTCTCCCTCAGCTAACGCTGCCATCCTAATCTTCCTTTTCCCTCTCTTCATCCTCCTTAAGAGATTACACATCTACAAATCTTAACAGAGACCTTTCTGGGAGTCCTGCTCAGGGCAAGGTGATATGAGCTATGGCTGAGAAGTCAAGGCTGGCACCCAAGGACTCGTCAGAGCAGGGGGATCAGGGAGGCTGAGCCCTGGGGGTTTCCTGCAGGGGACAAGAAGACAAGCAGGTCCATATAAGGTTAGGAAAGCTTCCTGGAGGGATTGGAGGGAATGTTCTTCTCCCATGTCATCTGTCAACCCTTCCTGGCCTTCCAGTGGCCGGAAGGAGATGACAGATGACATGGGAGAAGAACACTCCAGACAGAAGGCACAAGGACAAAGGAGAATGAAAGGAAGGCACAATCACAAGGGCTTGGGTGTGGCTAAGGCAGCCAGCTTAAGAGAGGAGCCACATCTTAAGGCACTGCCTCTCAACTCTGAGGACCAAGAGCACGTGGGCATCAAGGAGCCTTGTGTCCACCCTTTACTCCCACTTGCTTCCTCCTGCTGCTCCCTCCCCTCTCCTGCCAGCCTAGGGAGTTGGGGGCAGGGGCCCAGAGCTTTCTGACCTTGATCGGTGTGAGGCAGGAATCTGCTTTAAGAGCTCTCTTCAAGAGTTTGTGCCTGAGCCTCTCTCCCAACACTGGTTCCAAATTCTCTGGGTGCTACTTCTTCATCTGCACCTATCTTAGCATCGGGGCCCACATGCCCCGCTGCTGTGCAGTTGGCACCCAGCTCCCACACTTTCTGGTCAAGAGGATGGGACAAGTAGAACAACTAAGGAGCAGGTACTGACTGTCCAGGGCAGGTACTGAAGCTGAGCCACAGGGACAGGTGGAGTTGTGATGAAAGATGCTGGGCAGCACCCCACCCCATCCCAGCCCTATGCCAGGCAGGCACGCACACTTCCCTTCCCCTGGGCTGCTGTAATTTCCATGCGCAGGGAAGCAGGTGCCGAGCTTCTCCCGGCTGGCTCTCTCCTCTCGTGGCTCTGCCCGCCTTGGCTGCTGCCCCATTAGCTTAGTGGCCAGCCATCTGCGACGGGCCTGCCGCACAGCCCTGCTGTAGGCGCGGCGGGTGGCCCCCTGTGTAACAGGGAGCTTTGCCATTAGCGCCTTTAATATTCTGACACCTCAGCACAGCCTGCTATTACATGCAAACGCTGATCGCCCTGTGAAATTACATTGCTGGGCCCGCGAAATGGAATCGTGTATAATCAGCCTCCTCCATGCACTGTCAGTCCCATCACAAACACGGCGCCCGGCGGCTTACGGGGGCTTAGCAGCTGCGACAAGTGTATTGGGTTTAATAGATGAAGTAGCCCTCATCGGCTGCAGCATCAGATCCTTCTAAGAGGAAAGAAGAGGTATCAACAGCTGCTATGGTGTCCCTGCCTACCCATATACTACCTATCAGGGCCCTGAGAGTGGGGTGGACCCAGAGGGGGCAGGGCAGTGGTTGGGCTAAAGGGCTAGAACACAGTTCAGCATACAGACAGAAGAGCCAACTGCTCTGTAACTTCCAGAAAACCCAGAGCCTCTAAGCAAGCACCAGTACATCCAGCCTATCCAGCCTTGCCACAAGGTGGGAAGGAATAGGTCTTTAACCATACCTATGGCTGGCTTGTCACCCTGTGGGCCTAAGGCTGATAAGCCATCTCCCAAGACTAGCGACCAAATCAAACCACCTGCCATTCCCCTAACACCCAACAGAGATAAAGCTGTAATGGCAATACTCTAGAGGATGGGGGAGAAAAAGTCTGACAGATGTAAATACTACCTAACTTTTTATCCAACTGACCAACACTTCCATAGCTGGTGAACCAAGTACCTAGGCCACAGGCAAGCATTAGCATGGCATATACCACATATACTTACGGTGCACCCAGCAGCCTATGCCTCATAGAAAGGCAGTATGCTTGGGGCTCAGGAGTTAGAAAAACCTGGGTTTCAGTACCAGTTCTGCCAGTTATTAGCACTATAACTTTGGATGAGTCATTAACCCTTCCTGAGCCTCAGTTTCCTGTACTGCAAAATGAAATGATAATACTTTCCCTCAGGTATACCTGAGGTCACCCAGAAATATACACTCCCATTGCCACCTCCAAATATTGTTGGTGGCATCCCTCAAAATGCACATTTCTTTTGAGAATACTGCTCCCTCTCCCTTTTCCAGGTTCAGCCTAACTCCAACTGTGGCATACATCACTGTATTTTCCAGTGATGGCTGCAACACTGTCTCTCATTCCACATGCTCGTCTTTCTCTGAGATTTTGACATACCTGTCATCAAGAGAGGGAGTCTATGTCTCCTCCCCTGCCCTGGAAACAGGGTGGGCTTTTATGACTATACAACCAGCAGAGTAATGCAGAAGTAATGTGACTTCAAGGCTTCTGCAGAAATGCTCAGGCAGCTTCCACTTCGATTTCCTTTTCCTGAGCCCTGAGTTGCTGTGTGAAGTAGTCAGCCTGCTCTAAGGTTACCACACTGTGAGGAAGCCCAAACTAACCCATGCAGAGAGACCACAGAGAGTAGCCATGAAACTAGGTGGAGAAAGACAGACGCCCAGCCAGCCTCCCGCTGCTCCAACCACAGTGTCCCACTCCAGTCCCTGCCTGACTACAAGCACATGAGAGATCCTGAGCCAGAACCACATAGCCCAGCCCTTCCTGAATTCCTGACTCATAGAAACCATGAGAAATAATAAAATATTTGTTGTTGTTTTAAGTCACTAAGTTTTGGAGTGATTATTCAGCAGTACTAACTGGAAAACCAATGTCTACTCACTTCTGGATCTTCTGGATATATCTTCAAATTCTTCTTTCCCACTGCTTCTAGACTAATCCTCCTCTCCCTCTGGGACTTCATTCCAAATCATCATCACTCTGGGTAACTTCAGTATCTACAGGATAGCCCACCCATGAACCTTGCCTCTCATTTTCTTGACTCCCCGCATTCTAATGACATTCCTATACCTATTTCAGACATCTTTCCCCATGGCCACACCCTGGATCTTGTTAATACCCAGAACTGTTTTCCCTCTCAAATCTCACAATGACAGATTCTACTCTCACATTAGCCTCCTAGTCTTCCAGTTTTTGTATACTCTCTCCCTTTCTTCCTTTTCCCTCCAGTCTGCCCAACCCTTCTGGCAGCAATTCTTTTCTACTGAGCCTGAACCCTTAAATCTAGCACCCATTCCCCCAATTTCCAACTCTCTGTCTACTTATCCTAGCACAACTCCCTGGAAAAACTCAACCATGACTCTGTTTCTCCACACTTGCACTTGCGTTAAGTGATGCCAGAAAAAGACACCCTTGTGTGTACAGGAAGTGGCCACAACAGATCCAAGGTCACCGCCTTAGGAATCCTCAATGGTACCCAACAATCCTACTCCCCTCTTACTTTCTTTTTTCTTTTTTTCTTTTTTCTGAGTTAGAGTCTCACTTTGTCACCCAGGCTGGAGTGCAGTGGCACACTCACGGCCATCACAGCCTCGACCTGCTGGGCTCAGGCTATCCTTCTGCCTCAGCCTTCCAAGTACCTGGAACTATAAGCATGCGCCACCACACCTGGCTAACTTTTTGATTTATTGTAGAGATAAGGTCTCACAATGTTGCCCAGACTGGTTTCAAACCCATGGGCTCAGGCAGTCCTCTCGTCTCCACCTCCCAAAGTGCTGGGATTACAGGTGTGAGCCACCACACCCAACTCCTCCTGCTTTCACAGAGGTAATAAAGTCAGTAGGCAGAACTCTTTCAACTGCATGCCCCTCATCTACAGATGCATCTACATTGTCTCCATCTACTCCTTCTCCTCCCCTGTTTTAACAGGGGAAATACTTTACTTCTTTTCTAAGGCCAATCCCATACTTGTGCTTTATATGTCGCCTTTTTCACCATCTCCTCAGCTCTTGCTCCATGTGGTATCCCCTTTCTTTCTAAATCCTTAACCTCCCCTTCTCCTTCTATTAGCATTCAAGCATATACTTGGATTTCTATCACCTTCATATACCTTCTCTGTGTCTTGATTTCCTCTTTGTTTTCTGTTTTTGTTTTTGTAAAGACAGGGATCTCACTATGTTGGCCAGGCTGGTCTTGAACTCCTCAAGCAGTCCTCCTGCCTTGGCCTTCCAAACTACTGGGATTACAAGTGTGAGCCACTGTACCTGGGCTTAATTGCCTCTTTGTAAAATGGGGGCAATACTAGTTACTGTGAGTTGATGTGAGGATTAAATGAGTTATTGTATGTAAAGTGCTTTTAAAAACCATCTGGCTCATTGAAAGCGATATTAAATATTAGATTATCATTTTAAAAGTCCTCCATGTACTCCACATCCTCATATACCTACTACTGTTCTCCTGTTGACAACCAAACATCTCAAAACTGCCTCCACTCATCTCCACTCACCTCCCCCTTCACTTCTTCACTCCCTGCAATCTGGTCTCCATCCCATTATGCCATTTAGTTCCTGTGAGGGCCACAACTGCCACCATGCTACACCACATCTGTGGGGAATTTCAGGTTCTTTTTTTTTTTTTTTCAGTTGGAGTCTCACTCTGTCACCCAGGCCTGGAGGGTAGTGGCACGCTCACAGACACCGCAACTTCAACCTGCTGGGCTCAGATGTTCCTTCCTCCTCAGCCTTCCAAATAGCTGGAACTATAGGCACATGTCACCATGTCCAGCTAATTTTTTGATTTACTGTAGATGATGTCTTGCCAAGTTGCCTAGGCTGGTCTTGAACCTGTGGGCTCAGGCAATTCTCTCACCTCGGCCTCCCCAAGTGCTGGGATTATAGGAGTGAGTCACTGTGCCCGGCCAGTTTCAGGTTCTTACCTGCCTTTGCCATTCTGTACCTTCTCCATCCCTGAAGTTTTTCTCCTCTTCAGCTTTCCCAGATTGCCACTGTTTTCCTCACTATCTCCCATATAGTCTCCTCTGCATTTGGTCATCTTATGTGTGCATTTACACACCCTATGCTCTCTTCATATTGGTTTCTACATGCTACCACTCTCCTTGGGTGATTTCCTCAACTTCCTTGTCCTCAACCTAACTTTCAAATCTATATTTCTTACCCCTACTTGAGCATCAAATATATACACGGGGGACCAAAAAATCTCATAGAATTTATTTATTTTAAACAAGTGTGTAGGCTGGGCATGGTGGCTCAAGCCTGTAATCCCAGCACTTTGAGAGGCTGAAGCTATCGGTTCGAAACCAGTCTGGGCAACATGGTGAAACCTTGTCTCTACAGTAAAATAAAAAAACTAGCCAGGCATGGTAGCGTGCTCCTGTAGTTTTAGCTACTTGGAAGGCTGAGGTGGAAGGACTGCCAGAGCTCAGCAGGTTGATGCTGGGGTGGCCGTGAGCGTTGCCACTGCACTTCAGCCTGGGTGATGTAGTGAGACTTCAACTCAAATAAATAAATAAATAATTTTAAAGTGTGTATTTATTCTTACATGTTTAAACTTCAGTTCACCTTCAAAGTACTTTCCATTTGATGCAATACACCTGTTGAGACAATTTTTCCACTGCTCCAGTCTTTGAACTTGTCAATTTGGATGCCTTTTAGTACTTCTGCCGTTTTTTGTTTCACCTCTTCCACACTGGCAATTTTTCCTTTTGAGGACTTTTTTCTTTTCTTTTTCCTTTTTTTTTTTTGAGTTGGAGTCTCACTCTGTCGCCCAGACTGGAGTGCAGTGGCCGTTCCCAGCCACCGCAGCCTCGACCTGATAGGTTCCAGTGATCCTTCCACCTCAGCCTTCCAAGTAGCTGGTACTACAGGCGTACTCTACCACACCCGGCTAATATTTTTGATTTATTGTAGAGATGAGGTCTCGCCAAGTTGCCCAGGCAGGTCTCGAACCCACAGGCTCAGACAATTCACTCACCTAGACCTCCCACAGGACGAGATTACAGGCTGAGCCACCAAGCCCGGCCTTGAGGACTTTTTTCAACGAGGGAAACACAAAAAGACATTCAGGAAAAGATCAGGTGAATAGGGAGGGTGGGGCATGGAAGGCATGGTGTTTTGGGTCAAAAACTGCTGAACACTCAACATGATGTGGACAGATGCACTCATATATCACCCATCATGAAACAGGTGAGCGCTTTAAAAGATTTTCCAAAACCAAATTCACTGAAGCCAGACACAGTCTCTCACTACAATGCTAGCTAGTACACTGATGTCAATGGGTTTCTAGAACACTTACCTAGCAGGGAAGCATATAGGGTGTGCCCTCAAAAAAACCTTGGTTTTTTGGGGGGAGGTCCTCCCCTTGTATATTCTATCACCTGCCCGACATTTCCACCAGGATTTCACAGACATTTGATCTTAATATGTTTAAAACCCATTTCAACATCTCTTCTTCAAACCACTCCTCCTGGAGTTCCCAAATCCCAGGCAAAGTCATTACCATCTACCTGGTCTACCAAGCCAGAGATGTGGAGGTCAACCTTGATTCCTTCCTCTTCCTTACAGTCCACCAAGTCCTGGGATTGCTGTTTAATGTCTGCAGGACCTTACCCAAGCAATTCCTTTAGCTTGCCTAGAATGCCCTCCACTTTCTCCCACCTTTTCCTAGTTTGAACACATGCTCCTCCTCCAACACTCAACTCAAAATCACTTTCCTTTCCAGACTTTCCTGATTCATCCCCCTTTTAAGTTCCGCTATACTCTGAGCGGCACCTGTAATGTGAGATTTGTCTATAAATATGTTACCCCATTACACTGGGAGATTTTAAGAGCAGGGGTCATATCTTCTGTGTCTGAATGGTCTCCATTGAGAAAAGGAGAAGATGGAGAAGAAAGGAAAAGGAAGAGAAGACTCATTGGTTACACTTCTGCTAAGCATGGAGGTCTGGTTTAGAAAGCTTCTGTTCCTGCCAATCCTACCCAGTCTTCTTGGAAACCACTGCTGTTCTTGTCCAGCAGAACAGCCATCCTCCCATTGCCATTCTTGAACTAGGGACTCAGCTGCCTGTGTTAAGAAAGGAGACTTTTTCTGCCCCCCTTTTCCTTTTCTGAACTCTTCAGTCTAGGGTAGCCCCCACACTATTCCTCAGGCCCAGCAGAGGCTTGGCCAGCACAGCTATAGCAGCAGAAGGATGGATACCCACATCAGATGACACCAGCCCATCCCGTTTAACCCCAGCTGGTAGTTCTGTTGTGTGCATAGTGTTCCCTGGCTACTGACATACTTCAGGGATCCCAAGCTGCTGCTGCCTCTGTCCATCAACAGAACTTGAGTGGGATAATTATTCTCCCTGTGTACTTAACCTTACTGCTCACTGCCTACAACAGGATGGCTGCCTCTAGTGTGCTGGGCACCACCACAACAAAAGCAGGGGTTGTGCCACACATCTGGGCTCCACAGCATTTGGCACTGGGGGCCCCAAGAACGGAGGACAGCTGTCAGCTCAGTTTGATCCCCCTAGGGTCCTGAGTATTTTCAGGTAGAGTTACCTCTTTCATGTACCCAGATCCCTTGGTTCTCAGATCCCTTGAGTCAGAGGAAACTTGGGGACACTAAAGTTTCTGGGATAAGAACAAGATAAGTAGCTCCTAAGCCATACTGCCTCAGCCCCTGCAGAGGAGGCTGACCTGTCTGGGTTCCATGTGCACTGTCACAGAGTCTAAGGCAGCAGGTCAGTCTGAGACAGCTGCCCAGGGTGAGAGCTACATTGTGAGTTTTCTTTGTTTTCATTACAATTTCCTCTCCCACTGCTTCTTTTTAGCCAGCCCTTTCCTCCCCGGGGTGCTGGGGATTGAATGAAACACCACCCCCGGCTCCAATAAGTGTATTTCAATTACATCTGTCACTGCATAACGATATAATGATATATCATGTGATATTAAATCCATGGTAATCATATCAGGGATTTTTTTTAATCGTGCACTAATCGCATTATTACATCTCTATAATTAACAACAGGAGGTATGGAAATTCAGTTAAGGCAGTAGGCTCAATGTACTCCCCCTAACCCACCCCCATCCAAGTTCCCCCATATTAGGACCCGATTAGGAGATGGGGGCTGCAGGGCACTAGCCAGCTGGGCCAAAGCTCCCACTCCTAGTGCCTCAGCCATGGGCAGAGCCTTCAGCATCCAGTGCTGGCAGAGATAGTCCAGACTAAGACCAAGGTGCTTGTGGCTGCTCAGGAAAGAGCCTGAGGCAGAGGCTAAACAGAGAGGTCCAATTACAAGGCTCAGCTAGACCTTCCAGAACTCCTGCCACTGCAGCACCAAATCATCTTCATGGAAAAGGTGCCACCTCTTCTTCAAACCAGCAACGCCCTCAAAGGTGTTCATAAGGCACAGGGCAAGATTCTGCTTCATGCCTCATGTACAAGAATTCCTCCTGCTACTGCTACACATATTCCTCCCTCTGACCTAGCCCTCTGATGGTTCTTGACATCACCAGTTACAGCAGCTGTGATGTGTCTGCCTTGTGGTCCTAACATCACCTGATGATAGCTGGCCAAACCCAACTCTTCCTGGGGCCATTCCTCCCCAGTTCTCTCTCAGAAGTCTGGTCCTTCATATTATATGACAAGTAGGTTTTGATAACCACTGGGGCTGTCCCTCCATTCCCAAAACAGTTTAAGTTCTTATGTCCTCCCACCCAGGCCTAGATGGAAAGGGGAGGGGCTAGGGACGTAGCCTGAACTATGCCAAATGACCCTGTCTCTCCCACCCCCTTTCCTGATACTGAGCTGTTAGGGCTAATCCCCTCAGGGGTGTCAGAACCAGTCTGCAAAGCAGAATTCTGTGTTTCAAGTCCAAAAGCTTTGAACCTGGCATGCAACTAGTCCTCAGTGAGGGGCAGGCATTTTGCTAAGTTTGACTCTCAGAAGTTGGACAGCCCTAAAGATAAAAGAGAAAAATCATGTCCTTTTTCCTAATAAAAAGGAGACACTAATAGCAGTGAGCACTTAGGTAAAGCACTTTAAGTTTCTAAAGTGCTTTCCAAATTAAAATATAATCCTTTATTGAGCATGCAACGCCACCACCACCCACCTACCCTCACTCACACTGGTATGTACATTACCACACAGCACACATACCTTCACTTTCTCCCTGAGAAAAAGGAGAAAGGTGTTCAAAGCCTTCATCCCAGGCCCCATCCCTCTTCATTGGATTGCTCATGTAATATACATTTATTGAAGAACTACCATGTGCCAAGTTCTGTGGTGGGTGCTAGAGATACACAGGTTGAATAGACAGGATACTGCCCTCAAGGAGCTTCTAAGCTGGAAGGAAAGACACATAAACATACTTGCAGCCGGGTGCGGTGGCTCATGCCTGTAATCCCACAGGGTTGAGACCAGCCTGGGCAACATGGCGAGAACTCATCTCTACAATAAATCAAAAAATTAGCTGGGCGTGGTGATACACGCCTGTGGTTCCAGCTACTTGGAAGGATGAGGTGTAAGGATCACCTGAGCCCAGCAGGTTGAGGCTGTGGTGACCATGAGCATGCCACTGCACTCCAGCCTGGGCAATAGTGAGACTCCAGCTCAAAAAAATAAATAAATACTTGCAAAACAATACTGGAGGGAAATTGCCAACAAGGACCAAGATGGCCTACTATGCGACATACTAGGTGGGGCCTAGGGAAGGTGGACATGTAGGCTAGAAGCTCAGTTCAGTGGTGTGAGCTGCAACAAGAGAGTCCTAAGAAGCAGACAAGTGGTGCAAGAAACTAAGAGTAGATAAGATCACTCAGGAAGAGAGTAAAAGCCTTTAAGTCAGATGAAGTTCTTTTCTTCTCTGACGTTTGGAGGGAAAAAGGAAGGCTGAAAGATGAGATAGTTGAACACTAGCGCCTCCAGAGATAAGGCCCAAAGAACCTTCTCTTTGGGGTATACCCAACATGCTGGTCCTAGTATCTCGCTTTGTCAAATTAGTATTCACTCTACCCAGGTGTAATATGATGGAAGCGGCAGGCTTTGGAAACACAATGACTCGTTCATTTACTGGGAGCCTGTTATATGCCAGGCCATATGCACAAACAAAGCAACAGAGACACAGTATTGTCCTCAGAGAGCTTACAGGGCTTTCTCCAAGAGACTTAAGCTCAAAGAAGAGCTGAAAGAAGGGCTCAAACAAACATAAGCTGCTATGATAGGACAGAAAAGGGGAGCCTAACCTAGTCAGGGAATGATTCTCTGAGGAAAGGTAAGCAGAAACTGACTGACTGGGAGGGTGAGGTGTTTGGGGTATGCTGAGGCCTTCAGGCAAACTGTGCCATGGCTCTGGAAGGAATCAAATCAAGGCCAGAGTCCCTGGAGCACAGAAAATAGCATGAAATGCTGGCTGATGAGGAAGGCAGGGGTGCAGCCTACGTAGGGCCTCAGGGGGCATGGTCAGGGTTTTGTACTATTTCCTAAGGTCATCCAGGGTCCTCCCACTGTCACACTATGTGATCTTGGGGTGTTCTGCCAATGTTCAAAGTTGGTTCCTTTCCACATCTACCCCTCCTTATTCCTAAAGGTAGCCAGGCCTGGGAAAAACTAATAGAGAGCCACAAACTTTACTATCTAGAAGGAGAGGGAAAGCCTACATGAACACTCATTCACTGAAGGCCTGCCAGATCCTGGCAACTCAAAGAGAATCACCTGTAGACCCTGCCCTCACAGAACTCACAGCCCTTTTAGGGAAGCAGACACAGAAACGAAAAACGGCCCATCACTATGATAGAGTGAGTGAAGAAACCACAGTAAGGATACAAAGGAGGAAAGTGCTGGCCTCTGGAGCCCAGCAAAGCATGTGCTGCTTGCTGATCTTTGCCTCACTGCACAAATAGCAGTTGGTTGGCTAGAAAAGCACATGCCACACAGGCTGCAGATTGAGCAGGGGCAGTTGTGAGAAGGATCCTGAGCCAAGGCTCCCAGGAAGGGGCTGGAGACCAAGCAGCAGTGAACCTAAGCCTGGATCTCTTGGTTACAAAGATGAAGGCTGAAAGAATGGACCAAAGCCCCAGAAGGGAAAAGAGGAAAAGGCTCATGGGATGACTAGAAGAGGCACCATTAGAATAAGCAACAGGACTTGGACAGCACATTGTTTCAGGAAATGGCAATGCTAGTCCTCAGATCTCAGTTTCCTCAGTGGAAAATGAGGGGCTTAGTTACTGGATTTCTTAAGTCCTGTTCTGATATGAAATTCACTAGCTCTGAGGTATTTCACTCAATCTTCTACAAGAGTCAGGCTTATTACTGCCCCACATCTTTGCTTATGCTATTTCCTCACCTGGAACATTCACCTTTTTCTGCCCTCTCCAAATCCTGCCTGCCAGGACACTACCTTCAGGAAGCCCTTCATGATTTCTCTTCCCCCCCCATCCTTGTCCCACCCTGTCCTCCATACCCAATTTTCCCAAAACACTTTGCTTAATCACGTATTACATATGGTCTGGTACTCTGACTTGATTGGTCCGGGACTGTTTTATCACTCCCTGACCCCAACATTCATTTCAGGGGCAGGAGGGAAGCTCTACTCTCACAGGCCCTAGAGGCAGGCAGATGCTGTTCCAGTCTGAAGTCTAGGTCCCATTCCCTCTGCCCACAGTCCTTTGAGAACTCGACAGGCCTCCACTTGAAAAGGGTGCTAAAAGCAATGATGTCTCCAAGTGCGATGGGAGATATTTGTGTCTGCTTTACCCTTGGCTTTTTGCTCCGGTTCAGGTAGGAGCGGGGTGGGCTGGCTGGCAGATCTGAGAGCGCGGCACGCCCCAGCGGGCAGGGCGCACAGCGCGGAGGAAGGCGCGAGTCAGTCTGGAGTGCTCCCCATTTATCAAGCTCACGCAGGCCGCCAGCCGAGCGAGTCTTTCTATCATTACACCTCTCAAAATCCGATTCATACCACTAATCCTGCCTTCATTCTCCCAGATTAATAACATCTCTTTCAACCTTCACAGTGTGATAAATAGACAAAGAGAGAACAAAAGGAGAGACAGAAGAGAGAGAAAGAGCTGGAGCAAGTCCCCATAATAGAGAGAGCCGAGAAAGAGGAGAGGGAAAAAAGGAGAGAGAGCGAGAACAGGCAGCGGCCAGAGACTGCAGCTACCTTAGAGAGCCGCTCTGAGGAGAGCTGGCGGCTGCACCCCGCTATGCGCTCCGCTCTGTCCCCAAAGAGAAAGAAAGGCTCGTTAACAGCTCCTTCCTGCAGGCACTTTTGTTCAAATTCTTTTCTTCCCTTCCAATCCTGCTTTAGGTCAAATTCCAGTGAAAATGAGTCTCCTGGTTTCCCCATCTCCTCCCAGCTTCCCGACCAGGCCTAGGGAACCAACCTGACCCTGGAAAGCAGGGCGGGGTTTAGGCAGAAGACAGGGCTGGGAATGGATTTAGCAAAGGTGGAACAAGCTAACCTAAAGCTTCACCAGAGCTGTTTCTCTAACCTGCATCCTTGCCCTTTCCCTGCTCTTGCAGCAGAACAGGATAGGGAAAAGAGCAGAGCATCCAGGTGGCTTGGCTCCCTTCCCTAATGCTCTGGCCCACACCTCTTTCCACACATCTTTAGGCTCCAGGTCCAAGGCCCCTAGTCCCCAGCAGCCCAGCCAGATGACGACAGTAGGTATCCCTCAGGCTTGCTAAAGCAGAGGGTGGTCCATACCTTCACATTATTATGGAGAAGTGTGCCAGGGACAATAACCTCCACTGGGCCCAGTGCTATCCTAACACAACTCCTCTCTGACGCTTCCCATCCCCGACACTTATTTCCACAGCATATTCCCCATCCTCTTTATAGACCAGTTCAAGGGCCTCCTCCCTGGATGCCCATCTGAACTCTTCTAGGAGAATTCAGGCACTCCCTCTTCTGGGCTCCATTTACATTACCCTGTAGGGATGTGTGTTTCTCTCCCTCCCCTGGTAGTCTATCTTCTGAGTTTCCCCAGGGCACGGCACTTCCATTGTTCTTGACTTTCCCTACACTGGTCCTAGCCAAACATGTCTCAACCTTCCCTCTGGACTGCAAAGTACTTCTAGGCTGCCAGCCAGCCTGCTCAGAGGCATGAGCAGAAGCACTATACACAGGAAAGCTTGGGTGGCCCTGAGTACCCACTGCCTTCACAGTCCAACAGAGTGGGGGACGGCAGTGCTGCACCAAGCTCCCTGGACCACTATACCCCTCAGCACGCTCAAGACGGGCTGCGGGGTGGGGTGGAGGTAGTGCATGCAGAAGGATGCCCTGCCCAGCCCATTCACTTGTGGGAGGAATCTCCCAGGAGAGTCAAGGACAGAGCCTGGTGGTGGAGAGGAAAAACCTAAAGCAGACCCTTGGCAGAAAGCTAGTAGTCTGGTGGTCAATTTAGAAGCAGGTCCCATCTAGGGAATATCTTACAGACAGTTTCCAGATTGTTCCTCCAAAAAGCCTCTCCCCTCCACCATCCCCCATTCACTGCCCCAAGACACAGCCCTCCTTTTGGGCAAAAATGGCTGCTACCCACTCTCACCATTCACTCCTGGGGACTCCATCGCTTCCTGCCACAACACTCATGTTTGCTCGGTCACGTCTGCACTTGGGGAAATAACTTGAAAGCTCGGCAAAAAGGAGGCTTCAGAGGGCCCAGTAAAAAAGCAAACCACAAGGGGAAAGGGATGTTGAAATGGGTAGTCCCTGGGATACCTTTCACAAAAAAATACAGAAGTTCCATTAACCTTCCCTCAGCCCCTGCATGAAAGGGACTCCCCATACTTTCTTCAGTTCCACTAGGCCTCCAGGATAAGACACCTGCAATAGGGAGGGTAGAAGAATAACAGTGACTGGTGTTCAGCCATGGGCCCAAGTGACCAGAGGAGGTGAAAAGCTGAAGAGGAAAAGCAAGAAGTAGTGTGAATTATACACTCAGTGAAGGAGAACAATTCCCCCTACAGCCAATCTAGCCTGCTGGTGCCCTGGCCTTCAGGGCAGGATATGTCCACTGGCCACATAGGTCTATACTGCCTCTGAGCCCACGGTCACAGTAGGGATCCAGAAATATGGATCTCAGGTCGTTCCTTTCCCAAGAGCCTGTATTGCTAGCAGATCAGATAGCTTCAGCCAGAGTCAATCCTGTGGGTCCCTAGATACAGGCAGGCAAGAGGCCCAGACACACCCAAGCCTTGTTTTAAACAGTTTCTGCATCCTAAGCAACCAGGCAACTTCCTGGACAGCTTTCCCAGGGGCTCATAAAGATGCTCTGGCTCACACAGTCCCATACCTGAAAGGAGGACAGGCCTGGCCTTTGAGAAGAGAAGTCATGTGGTCCCTCTACCTTCTGCCTCTATTTCCAAACCTTACCCAACACATTCTCACCCCTCCCCTAGTTTTGCTTCCTCCAACTCCTCTAGCCCTGAGTCCTTCCTCCAAGGTAAGCCACTACACCTGGTCATGTAAGTCTGAACGATAAGCCTCATCTTCTCAGGGGGTTTTGCCCTTGAGAGAGATATCCCTAGACTCCAGGAGGGGACCTGTCTAGGAATCAGGTAGGAGAAAGTCAGACACAAAAGAGTCTTTGGCAGATAAAGAAGCAAGATTCAAGTGAAGCCTTTCTCTCACTTCCTGAGTTCCTAGTTCTAGAGCTCACTCCTCCAGGCAGCCAGTGTCATAGAGCGGGGAAGGAGAAGTTGGGTCCTAATGTGTAAAAAGCTTCAGCAAAGCAAAATCATTTACTCTTTGGTGCGACTGCTCAGCAGAGCTAATAAATCTTGCATGAGCAGGGCCGATTCTAATTTCCTAATATGAAAAGGCATTTGGATTGAGAGAGAGGGGGAGATAAAAGTGATTGAATCTCCAATAGTCCAGGTTACTGACAAGAAACATCCTGCTCAGCCCTGAGAGAAGGATGGCAGCACCCGCCTGCACACACCCATCCGTTCTGCCCCCCTCTTGGCGCGATACATCTCAGTATCTTCTATTGACAGGACGTGGCTTTAAACACAGTTACACAAGTTATCATTTCTGCCTTCTGATCAATCTGAATTTTCAGGACAATTACCCTCTTAATCAATGATTGCTATCAGCAGCCCCGCGCCTGGACGGATTTCTCAGCAAGGTAATCATGCCGCCAGGCTGGACGGCGCGTGCATAGGCAATGAAGCTCCGGGTGGGGTCTCCTCCCTCCTTCCCGAGCCCCCATATCCCAGCGCTGCTGCCAGCATCGAGGACAAGGACGGCAAAGTGTGAAGGCCACTTCAAGGAGTGGTGAGAATAGAAGGAAGGAGGGGCCAGCCACCCAGTCAGTCTTCCAAACCATCTGATTATGGAATAGACCTGTTAAAACCCTAGATTTACTGCCCACTACCCTGACGCATCTCCACATGCCCTCCTGTCACCGTTCCTACCACCTAATTATCCTAATAAAGCCTAATTCTAATTATGGGCAAACTATTAGGGTGAGTAAGTACAAAGAGAGAACTACTGGTTTTACTAATTTCTCAGAAGCTTTTGGCTCTATAAATTCCTTTTCTTCCAGGACCTGGTTCATATGGGCCACTGACTGGAATGGCAGGGGCAGCATCTTCTCCTCCTCAGATGCCTAAGCATCTGCAGCTATCACAAAGCCAGCTTGGCCTTGAGCCAGGAGGCCATCCAGCCCAACACTCCCTCTCTCCAAAGTCCTCCCACACACTCAGTCCTCCAAGCATAGAATAATCCAGACCTTCTCAGGAGAAGAGGGAAAAAGAGGAAACAGTGGAGTCAGTGCTGACATAGCTAGAGGCCATATCTGCCACCCTGGGGGCAGCTCAGGGAAGTTTCTCAGGCCACCTGTTGTTGGTCAAGGACTTAACTAGAGAGGGCAACAGTGGAATGAAAAGGGCTTGCTCCAGGACACTGATGAAAGGACTTATGCTCCAGCAAGGGTGGCAGATATGCATATACAATTGCACTCGTGGCAGAGTGAGCTATGGGATTAAAACAGGTCTCAACAATTTGCTATTACATCTCAAGGGGGAAAGAGAATTAGAAAGCATGCATGTTTTTATTCACTGATATTTACTGAGTAATATCCAGAGGCCAAGTGATAGAGATACAGCAGTGAACACTATACCAGTGACCTCTACTCTCATGGAGCTTATAATCTGCTAGGAAAAACAGGTGTTTAAAAAAAGCAAAAATGATACAATGAACTTGCACGTGAATGTTCATAACAGTATTATTTGTAACAGCCAAAAAGCAGAAACAACTCCAATGTCAATCAACTGATGAGTAGATAAAGAAAATGTGGTATATCCATATAATGGCAATACAGAGAAATGAAGTATTGATTTATAGTACAACATGAATGAACCTTGAAGATTAGGCTAAGTGAAAAGAACCAGTCACAAAAGACTACATATAAGACATTCCCAGAATTGTCAGAATAAGAAAATTTATAGAGATGGAAAGTAGATGAGTGGTTGCTTAGGCCTAGGATGTTTTGGGGGAAATGGGAAGTGACTGTTTATAATAGAGTTTCTTCTAGAGAGGACAAAATGGTCTAAATTTAGATGGTGATTATGGTTGCCAAATCCTGTGAATATACTAAAAAAAAAAATTAATTGTACACCTTAAATGAGTGAATTGTATGGTGTTGAATTATATCT